>NW_007727291.1:168911-170208 GCF_000696425.1 Galeopterus variegatus | reverse complement strand
CCTCGCTCAGCCAGTGAGCGGCCGGTCTGTATGTGGGATCCGAACCCTCGGCGGGAGCGCCGCCGCACTCCCAAGCGGCGCACTGTAGCAGTGCGCCACCGGGCCGGCCCTGCCTCTATCTATACTATCACCACTATCTAAATCCACAACATCTTTATCACCCCACAAAAAACCCAGTCCTCATGAGAAGTCACCCAGCCCTGGGCAGCTGCGCCTCTACTTTCTGTGTCTGTAGACTTGCCTACGCTGGACGTTCAATGTACGTGGAATCACACGGTATTCGTCCCTTTTGTGCCTGGCTTCTTTCACATGGCATAATGTTTTTAAAGTTAGTCCACTTTGTAGCACGTACCAGTACCTCATTCCTTTTTATGACCACATAATACTTCATCGTATAGACATGTCACGTCTTAGTCATCCATTCACCAGGTGGTGGACCTCTGGGTTGTTTCTACATTTTGGCAGTTGTAAATAGTGCTGTATGAACAGTTACACACAGTTTTTGTTTGAACACCTGTTTTCAATTCTTTCAGCTATATATGAGGATACTTCAAAAAGTTCATGGAAAGATTCATATTCTCTTTTATTTATTTATTTATTTATTTATTTTTATTTTTATTTTTTTTAAAGATGACCGGTAAAGGGGATCTTAACCCTTGACTTGGTGTTATCAGCACCACACTCTCCCGAGTGAGCAACGGGCCGGCCCCATATTCTCTTTTAATTCTATTTTTCCACAAACTTTTGAAGTGCACTCGTATGTTAAGAGTGGAACTGCTGGGTTAAATGCTTACTCTAGGTGGGCTCTGGAGCCAGACTGAGCTGGTGGAAGCCCAGAGCAGCCGTTCTGTGCAACCCTGAGTGAGGTGAACCAGCTGTCCTGCGTCTCATCGTCCTCATCTGCAGACGTGGAACCATCGTGTGCCAAAGAACGTGGCTCTGAGGACCTCAGGAGGCACAGGTGAATGACAGACACACAAAGGCCACGTGAAGACACTAAGACACGGAGACACAGTGAAGATGACATGTGAAGATGGAGGCAGAGACTGGAGTGATGCAGCCCCAAGCCAAGGAATGCCAAGGACTGCCGGCTGCCACCAGAGGCTGGAAGAGGCAGGAAGGATCCCCTAGAGCATTCAGAGGGAGCTGGCCCTGCTGACACCTCGATCTGGACCTCTAGCCTCCAGAACAGCAAGTGAATAAATTTCTGGGTTTTTTGTTTTTAAAAAGGTAACTCTTGGGCCGGCCCAGTGGCGCACTGGAGAGTGCGCCGCTTGGGAGCGCGGTGGCGCTCCCG
>NW_007727291.1:166315-167793 GCF_000696425.1 Galeopterus variegatus | reverse complement strand
GGTGCGGGCGCAACACCGAGGGTTGTGATCCCGTTGCCGTCCCCGGTACGGGTGTGACACCGAGGGTTGCGATCCCGTTACCGGTCCCTGGTACGGGTGCGACACCGAGGGTTGCGATCCCGTTACCGGTCAGTAAAAAAGACAAAAAGGAAAAAAAAAAAGGTAATTCTATGTTTAACTCTTTGAGAAACTGCCAAACTGTATTCCACAGCAGCTGCAGCATTTTATAACCCCAGCAGCACTGCACTAGGGTGCCAGGTTCCCCTGCCCTGCCACACTCATCCTTATTTGTCTTTTGTATTAAACCTGTCCTGATGAGATAAACATGTCTCGCTGTGGTTTTGATCGCATTTCCTTAATGAGTAATGATATTGAGTATCTTTTCACCTGCTTATTGGTCATTTGTAGATTTTCTTTGGAAAAATGTCTATTCAAATCTTTTGTCCATTTTAAAACTGAGTTATTTGCCTTTTTATTGTTGTATTGTAAGACTTTTTTTTACATATATTACACACACAAGTCCTTTGTCAGATCTATGATTTGCAAATATTTTTTCCCATTCTGTGGGTTGTCTCTTCAGTTTCTTTTTTTTTGAGGGGGAGCAACTGGCTGGTAAGGAGATCCAAACCCTTGACCTTGGTGTTGTCAGCCCTGCACTCTAACCAGCTGAGCTAACTGGCCAGGCTTCTTTTCAGTTTCTTGATGGCATCCGTTGACACACACAAGTTTTTAATTTTGATGAAGTCCAATTTACCTATTTTTTTCTTTTGTTGCTTATGCTTTTGGTAGTGTATCTAAGAGACATTGCCTAACCCAATATTATGCAGACTTATCCCTGTTTTCTTCTAGGAGTTTTACAGTTTTAGCTTTTACTTTTAGGTCTCTATTCCATTTTGAGTTCATTTTTGTGTAAGGTGTGAGGTAGGAAGCCCACTTCTAAGATTAGAAAACTTAAAAGAAAAAAAAGAGAGAGAGAAAACTTGAGGCCCACTGTGGCTGGTCAGCCTTCACCAAGACTCCTTGGCCAGTAAGCAGCTGGAGGGCCAGCCAGCTTAGCAGCCTGCATTCATTTTTGTCCTTTAAAAAGATTTACTAAAATTATATACCTATTTCACTCATCTCTAAATTGCCATCTAAAAATTCTCCTAAGCTTAAACAGCTGCAAAGGATACAATTTCCAGCACAATGTATATCTGTAGCTGATGGAATCTAAATACTGTAATGATTTGATACCTGTCATCATCCATCTGAAAAGTGCAAGAAAAATCTTTGCTTTAACAGAAGGCAATTTTATATGTCCTGTTTTTCTCTTTGAACTTGTTATTTCCATCCTAATTCTCTCCCTGCCACCCTTCATACCTTTTATGCTCAAAGATATTTTAGTGATCACCCTGTTATATTTCTTTGCAAGAAAAAATACGGGGCCGGCCCAGTGGCGCACTGGATAGTGCGCCGCTTGGGAAGCGCGGCGGCGCTCC
>NW_007727291.1:145628-164786 GCF_000696425.1 Galeopterus variegatus | reverse complement strand
ACTGAGGGTTGCGATCCGTTGCCAGACATGGAAAAAGACAAAAGACAAAAAAAAAAAAGAAAGAAAGAAAGAAAAAATATGGGGGGGGAGGGAACTGGGTGACTGGGAGAATAAAAGGAAAAAGAAAAAAGAAAAAATACGGACAGGAAATTATTTAAACATTTTCCCATAATCCCTAGGCTCTAAGAGTCAAAATATTCTTGTAGACTGGTGGTTCGCAAAGTGTGGTCTTGGGACCCCTGCACTCCCCAAGATATTTCTAGAGAGGGCCGGCCCGTGGCTCACTCGGGAGAGTGTGGTGCTGATAACACCAAGGACACGGGTTTGGATCCCTGTATAGGGATGGCCGGTTAGCTCACTTGGGAGAACATGGTGCTGACAACACCAAGTTAAGGGTTAAGATCCCCTTACCGGTCATCTTGTTTTTTTTTTTTAAAGATATTTCTAGAGAGTCTGCAAGGTCACAGCTCTCGTCATAACACACCCTTGACCTTGATGTTATGAACACCGCACTGTAACCAACTAAGCTAATTGGCCAGCCCCACAACAATACTAAGACATTATCTGCCTTTTTCATTCTCATTCTCTCACCAGTATACAGTGGAGCTTGCCAGGGGCTGCATGAGGTGTGGTACTGCAACACTAAGTCTATGGTAATTTGTTACAACAGCGATAGGAAACTAACACAGTCATCAGGGAAATGCAAATTAAAACTTCACTGAGATACCTCCGTACACCCACTGGAAAGGTTACAACTAGACAGACCGGTGCAGGTGAGGATGTGGAGCTGCTGGAACCCTCATCCACTGCTGAGGGGAATGTAGACTGCTACAACCACTTTGGAAACCAATTGTCACTATCTTCTAAAGCCGGGCATATGCCAACCCTGTAAGCCAGCAATTCCCCTGCTACAAATACACTAACTGAAGGGCATACCTCTGCTTACCACAAGACACATACCAGATCTGGGTGCTGGTTACATGGACATGTTCACTTTGAAAAGCCCCTGGGCTGTACAGCTATGCCTTCTGGACCTCCCTGTACACGTTATAAGAAGAAATTGATTGTAGGGGGATCCCCACTCCCTCTTGGTGATCATTCCCCATCAGTTCATCAGTCACATCCTCGTTCTGTACCGTGGCTGCCGAGTCGTCCTGGCACAGAAACTCCCCCTCCAATTTAATGCTTGTGTATGGATGTCCATTACCACACAGCTGCAACAAACAGCTTCGAACCCAAGGTAATTCGCACATGTGCAAGGGTATTCTCAGGATAAATTCTTTAAGTAGAATTGCTGACTCTAAGAGTATGTGCATTCAAAATTTGGTTAGAAGGCTGGCCCGTGGCTCACTCGGTAGAGTGCGGTGCTGATAACACCAAGGCCACGGGTTCGGATCCTATATAGGGATGGCCGGTTTGCTCACTGGCTGAGCGTGGTGCTGACAACACCAAGCCAAGGGTTGAGATCCCCTTACCGGTCATCTTTTAAAAAAAAAAAAAAAACAAAATTTGGTTAGAATTTGCTAGTTGCTCTCCATACAGACCGCACAGGCCAATACACCCCCAACAGCATAGGAGATCCTATTNAGACTGCTACAACCACTTTGGAAACCAATTGTCACTATCTTCTAAAGCCGGGCATATGCCAACCCTGTAAGCCAGCAATTCCCCTGCTACAAATACACTAACTGAAGGGCATACCTCTGCTTACCACAAGACACATACCAGATCTGGGTGCTGGTTACATGGACATGTTCACTTTGAAAAGCCCCTGGGCTGTACAGCTATGCCTTCTGGACCTCCCTGTACACGTTATAAGAAGAAATTGATTGTAGGGGGATCCCCACTCCCTCTTGGTGATCATTCCCCATCAGTTCATCAGTCACATCCTCGTTCTGTACCGTGGCTGCCGAGTCGTCCTGGCACAGAAACTCCCCCTCCAATTTAATGCTTGTGTATGGATGTCCATTACCACACAGCTGCAACAAACAGCTTCGAACCCAAGGTAATTCGCACATGTGCAAGGGTATTCTCAGGATAAATTCTTTAAGTAGAATTGCTGGCTCTAAGAGTATGTGCATTCAAAATTTGGTTAGAATTTGCCAGTTGCTCTCCATACAGACCGCACAGGCCAATACACCCCCAACAGCATAGGAGATCCTATTCCTCACGCCTTAGCCACAGGGATTCCTGTGACTGGCTCCAACCTGTGCCCATGTCAGCGAGGTACCTCTAGCACCTTGCTGTGGAAAATACCTAGAAATCACAGAGAAATGTAAAATCTTGCAGTCGAAAACCACAGGGCTTATAGAGAAAACAGGGTTGTGGCACAACACTCATAAGCTTAGTCAGTGACCTGTAAAGAAAAAGATAAGAACCTAACAGGAAAGGGGAGGACAGTTTTACACACGTTAAATGGTTAAGAAATACCTACACACTCCAAAAAATATAGCACTTGACTGTGACAAAGACTTGAAGTTTGCCGTGAAAATGGGCATTGAGAAGGGCGTACCTTGTGAGTTACTGTGAGGTAGTAGAAGGAGGGTTATCTGAAAAGTGACGGAAAGTTCTAGTACCAGATGTGGATGGGTGTGACTACTAAAGCATTGGGGGAACTGAGGGAGTGGTAGATGTTTGGGGTATGTGCACGGGTGTGCTTTGTGTATTCCTACACGTTCATTTCAGCTGAGTGCAGCTTTCTGGATTTGCCTAGTCTTCTCATGGATTCGAGTAAGTAAATGTGGAATTTGTCTTATGCTCAAATTGTTCCCTAACATAGCAAAAGCACTGGAATAAATTCATGTTTTCAAACAAGTGTTATAGCATGTAACTCCAACAAATCAACAAAAAAAACTCCCAGCTTCCCACATAGAAAAATGAGCGGAGGATAGGAAAAGGGAGAAGAAACTCAAAAGCCTACCAAACTTATGAAAAGATGCTCAAACTCTCTTCTAATGAAAACTATAGTGACATATTACTTCACACTCATCGTGTTGGCAGGTGAAACTTTGAAAGCTGGGTAATTCCAAGGCTTGGTGGGGCTGTGGGGGTCACAGGGACCGTTGGGCAATGCTGGTGGGAGTGTGGACAGGGTCAGCCACCCTGGAACACATGCTGGTGGTACTTTGGCAAAAGAAGTGTGTGCAATTCTGCCTTCAGGAGATATTCTGCATTCTCAGAGATATCCATGAGGGGGACTACAGGAGGATGTTCACAGCAGTGTTATTTATACTGGAGGGAGTCAAAGGCCACTGAATGTCTTCCCTGGGAGAACAGAGAGTAAAAACGCGGTGACTGATCATTATGGGAGACTACTCGGCCGTGAAATGCCACAGACTAGCATTGTGAAAAAGGTGAAAAGAGTAAGTAAAGCAAGAACTCAATACCATGTGTGTAAATGAAACCTATAGGTGCACGAAATGACATTTTAGAGAGCATCTACAAACAAAAGGCTGCACATCACACATCTTAGAGCAGTTGCCCATGTAGGGAAGGGAACAGAGTAGAGGATAGAGATAAGCACAAGATAAACGAATGAAACAACGGGCGGGGAGGGGGAGGGCTGTTACATGGATCAACAACCTGCAGAGGATTTACAGTATGACTTTCTGCCTGGCCGTGAGTGCAAGGTTGGTTCCCCACTCCTTAAGGTGACCCCGGGCTGCCCATTTCCTTTCTCTGGGCCTCAGTTTCCTTTCGTGAAAAATGGGGATATAGTTTTTGTACTTGGAGTGCTGTGAGGACTAAATGAGATCATGCCCAGAGCCCAGCATGTGGGAACGATTTTCTCCTGCGGCCACAGGCAAGTAGGATCCAGAAGCTGGGGGAGGGGCGGCACAGCCATGGGTCCCACAATGTAAAAAGCAGCTTCATCTTTATTGCCCCCTTCTGGTTACTTTAAAACCTTGCCTTTCACATTCAACACCTGAAACACAAACTTCTTAGAGCTATAGATCTCTCTCTCCCCCTACTGGCTTTCTTCTCCTCAGAAGCCATTTTTAAATTTTAGGTATATAGAATACATAGAATAAATGCACAGACCTTTACGGACCTTTGCATTTTGACAAATGTATACAACCTCATAACCAGCACCCTAATCGAGATACAGAACATTTATGTTACCCTAGAAAGCTCCCTCACACCTCTTTCCAGTCAATGTGCCCCCGAGGAGGCCACAGTGTTGTTTACAGAAGCTGAACTTGATGAAATACCCCAACTTGCCCCTTGGCCCCCTCCACCCACCAGGCCCTGCCTCCAACTCCCCTGCTACCCCCAAGCTTCTGGAGTGTCTAGCACTGCCTCCCCTCCTCACCTGCCACCCATGCCCCAGGCCTGCCCCCACTTTCCCTCCAGTCCCCGCAGTTGCCACTCATGTAGGTCGCATTGACCTCCTCATGGACAAATTCCCTGCTCTATTCTTAGTTGTCAACTGCCTTGACCCCTCTGCGGTATTTGGCATTTGGAGCCTCTGCCTTCCCAGAGACAAGCTGGCTGGGTGTCTCATGGCCAAGAACTGAGATTTCTACACGTATGGGGAAATTTTCCATCCAAGAGTGGAGGAAAGATATAGAGGGAGTATTTCTTCACTTCGCAACAACCTGAGGCTTAGAAGTGAAGCCATTTGACTAGAGCTGTGGCTCTCAAAGTGAGGTCCAGGGTCCCTGGGGGTCCCTAAGATACTTTCAGGGAATCTACAAAATTATTTCCATAATAATACTAACATGTTGTTTGCTTTTGTTCTTCTTATTCTCTCATGAATGTACAGTGGAGTTTTCCAGAGGCTGCATGACATGTGAGGATGTCATTGCTCTGACTGTTAAACCAAATGTGTGTTTGTACATTCTTTCTTGGGTTTTAAAAAGGTATCTTATAATGCAAAGGGAAAGAAACCAGGCACAAAAAGCTAAATATTATATGACTCCATTGATAGGAAATGTCTAGAATAGGCACATCCAGAGACAGAAGGTAGATCAGTGGTTGCCATAGGCTAGGGGGGAGGGGAAGGAATGGGAAGTGACTGTTAATGGGCACAGGGTTTATTTTGGGGGTGATGAAAATGTTCTGGAATCAGAAAGTGACAATGGTTACACAACATAGTGAAGATACTAAACCCACTGAAGTGTACACTTACGTGGGTAAATTTCATGATATGTGCATTCTAGCACCAATAACATTTTTTAATGTCTCAGTTTTAATTTCTGATATGGCAGATATTTTTTCTGGGGGTGGGAGTTGGCCCTTGGTTATCAGCACCATGCTCTAACCATCTGAGCTAACCAGCCAGCCCTTGATACTGCAAGTTTTTTTTTTTTTTTTTTTTCTTTTTTGGAGGCTGGCCGCTGCGAGGATCCAAACCTGATATGGCAAGTATTGATTGATATAACTCACATAAACAAAAGTTCTCCCGAAAACTCAATGATTTTTAAGATCCTGAAACCAAAAAGCATGAGAACCTCTGGCCAAGTGTTAAAGAGTTGCCAGGTGGCAAGGCCAGGGTTTCGAAACTCCAGAAGCGGAGCTTTCACCCACCAAGCTATATTGTCTCCTCAGTAAGGCCAATTTCAAAATAGAAAACAGAACGACTGCCATCTGCTGTCACCAGCATTTCAGATAGGAAACAGCCGACACCAGTTATTGTTTAGCATCATGCCCACCTTACAGGGGAGGAAACAGGGTCACAGAATCTCTCTACTAGGAAGTAGCAGAGCCAGGGTTTGAACCAAGGCAGCCAGGCTCAGGAGCCTCCCTCTTAACCAGGTGACAACTGTCAGTCCCCCCAGGAAGATCACAATCTGAGAATAAAGGCCAACTTCTTTCTTTCTTTTTTTTTTTTTTTTTTTTTTTTTTCTGGTGGCTGGCTGGTATGGGGATCCAAACCCTTTACCTCAGTATTATAACACTGTGCTCTAACCAACTGAGCTAACTGGCCAGGCCTAACCTATTCCTTTCTTTGTACAAAGTCTTCGAAATCCAGAGTATATTTTACTCTTTAAGTACATCTCAATAACTCAGATGCTAAATTTCATTGCAGATACTTGACCTGTATCTAGGTTTCATAAAATTTACAGTTGCATACAAAGATTCCCATGCTCAGATTGCTTCAAACAGACTTTAAAAGTTTTCCAATAATTGAATCAAGGATCAGTGTTTTAATTTAAATTAATTAAAATGAAATAAAATTAAAAATTTAGGGCCGGCCTGTGGCTCACTCGGTAGAGTGTGGTGCTGATAACACCAAGGCCCCAGGTTCGGATCCCATATAGGGATGGCCGGTTGGCTCACTGGGTGAGCGTGGTGCTGACAACACCAAGCCAAGGGTTGAGATCCCCTTACCGGTCATCTTTTTAAAAAAAAAAATTAAAAATTTGGTCCCTCAGTGATTCTAGCCACATATCAAAGTGCTCCATGGCCTCTTGGGACTAGCACTACTGTATTGAGCAGTGCAAAGAGCGCAGTACTAAGATGGCCAGACTTTTTAAAAACACGCCCACAGTGCGTAAAAATATTCATAATTCCTTACCATCATCTCCCATCCAGCTGTTCAAATTGCCCTGAGTATCTCACAGCTGTCTTCTTCTGCAGTCAGACTGTTTGAATCCTGAGCCAGTGGTTCTTAACCTTTGGCAGGGTCAGAGATCCTTCAAGAACCTGAAAGAGGCTACAGACCCTCTCCCTAGAATGGTGTGTGTCACATGGACCACTGTAGGCCATTGCAGAGGGGCAGAGGTCTCTGTGCTAAAGAGACCCAAAGGGTTAATTACACTCAACAAAATCACAGACAGAAATGTGACCTGTAGGGCTGGCCCGTGGCTCACTTGGGAGACTGGTGCTGATAACACCAAGCCAAGGGTTAAGATCCCCTTACTGGTCATCTATTAAAAAGAAAAAGATATGTGACCTGTAGAAAGCACTAAAAAGAGAGTTCCTTAAGAGTGCAGTAAGCACCAGATTTTCTACTAATAATGGCTCACATTTATTTAAGAGATGCCAGGAACTGGGCCCTGTTCTAAGCATTTTACACATATTAACTCAGCCGAATACCACAACCCAAATTGTTGCTACAAACGTGGAAACAGAGGCATGGAAAAGATGCCCAAGGTTATGCAGCTTAGTGAGTCATGCAGCTGACTTTGACCCAAGCATCTGAATCTGTAGCCTTGATCATCCACTTTGCCACCTGACTACAGGTGGCCTCAGACACTGTACTGGACTCTTAGAGTAGATGGCACAGCTAGTGTGCACCTGTCTTCCCCCGGAAATACTATCCCCTTCTTCCTCCCAGGTTCCATCAAGGCGTGCGTCCTCTGAGAAGCCTGACTCTCCAGGATTAGTTAGGTTCTCCTTCTGCTTGACAATGCCCTGAGTTGCCTTCATTATAGCCCCATCCCCCTGTATTTTCCACTCCTGGATGGCAGGGACGGGGTTGGACTCCAGTCTGGGACCCAGCATTGCCAGGCACCTGCGAGGACCCAGAGATGTCATGATAGGATCAGTTGAATACCTTCAACCCTATGGCTGTGGAGAGGTGTATTATCAATGAACTAATCACCCAGCCAACCAATATACTAATCACAAAAGCACTAAAAGTATAGAAATCATCTCCTTCAAGCGCTTTTGTATCAGGCCCTGTGGGAAGCACTTTACACGTCTGAACACATTCGGTCCTCATGACAACCTCCCCGGGTTTGCCCCCTTTTATAGTTGAGAAATGGAGGCCCAGAGAGATTGGTCTCTTCTCAGTCTGTTCCTTGACAGACCAGCACAGAGGAGCTTTTTTAAATGGAATTTTGATTAAGTCGCTCTTTTCAACTGCTTTTTGGGCATGGCTCAAGATAAAAACCAAACTGCTCAGACAATAAGTATAGAAGGAGTGATAGGAGAACCACCATTGTGCAACTTCTGATGAAATAGTTGACTCAAGTAGTGATTGTCTATGGATGCCAGTAAGAGAGAGGCTGATGGGGACTGGATATTGACATGGTTCTTTCCTACTAGAAAAGAGAAAGACGTAGCTTTACAATGGCAGGTTTCAGCTGCTCCCACCTGTTTCAGTCTGCTTGAGCTGCCATAACAAAATCCCACAGACTGGATAGCTCAAATGACAGACATTTCCTTACAGTTCTGGAGGCTGGGAGTCCAAGATCAGGGTGATAGCATGGTGGGTTCTGGTGAAGGCCCTCTTCCTGGTTTGCAGATGGCAGCCTTCTGTGTCCTCATGTGGTGAAGAAAAAGCTCTTTGGCGTCTCCTCCTCTTATAAGGACACCATTCCCATCAGATTAGGGCCCCATCCTATGACCTGATTTTACCTTAATTACTTCTTTAATGGCCCTACCTCCACATACAGTCACATTGGGGGGTTAAGGCTTCCACATATGAATTTGGGGGGGAGGCACAAACATTCAGCCTATGATGCCACCTGGAGCACAACCTCCCCCCATCAATCTCACCGTCCCTGAAAGTGGGACAACCTGGCATTATGCAACATGAAGGTACCAGCTCTTATGTAATCATCCCCAAAACACTGAACCAAAATTTAATCAAGCCTTCAATTTAATTTCCTGATTCTAGGAAGTCAGGGGATATAGCAGGGATCAATAAAAAAAGGGCCAGATAGTAAATATTTTCTTTCTTTCTTTCTTTTTTTATTAGATAGTAAATATTTTCAACTTTGCAGGCCATATAGTGCCTGTAAGAACTACTCAACTCTCTCTTTATAGTATAAAAGCAGTCACAGACAGGATATAAACAAGTGGGCATGGCTATGTGCCAATAAAACTTCATTTATGGATGCTGACATCTGAATCACTTATGATTGTCAGGGGTCACAAACTTTATTCTTCTTTTGATTTTTTCCAGTTATTTAAAAATGTTAAAAACCATTCTTAGTCTACAGCCTGTACAAAAATAGTTGGTGGTTACAAAAATCAGATACCTGATAAGGGAACTATATCTAGAATACATAAAAAAAACTTACAACTCAATAATAAAAAGACAAATAAACCCAATTTTAAAATGGCAAAGGATTAGAATAGACATTTCTCCAAAGAAGATATACAAATGGCCAATAAGCACATGAAAGGATGCTCAGTATCATTAGTCATGAAGGAAAAGCAAACAAAACCACAATGAGTTGCCAGTTCACACCCACTAGGATGACTACAATAAAAAGGACAGAAAATAATAAGTGTTGGTAAGGATGTGGAGAAATTGGAAACTTCATACATTGCTGGTGGGAATGTAAAATGGTGTACCCACTTTGGAAAAGTCTGGCAGTTCCTCAAAAGGTTAAACATAGAGTCACCATTTGACCCAGCAATTCTACTTCCAATAGGAATAGAAACATATGTCCACACAAGAACTTGTATACAAATGATAGTAACAGCATTATTTGCAAGAGCCAAAAAAGTTGGAACAACCCAAATGTCCATCAACTGAAGAATGGATAAACAAAATGTGGTATATCCCATACAGTGGAATATTATTCAGCCTTAAGAAGAATGACATAAAAGGGTTAGCTCGGTTAGTTAGAGCAAGATGTTATAACACCAAAGGTCAAGGGTTCAGATCCCTGTACTGGCCAGCAAAAAAAAAAAAAAAGAATGAGGTACTGACACATGCTACAACATGGATGAACCTTGACAATATTACGCTGAATGAAAGAAGCCAGTCAGAAAAACACACATATTGCATGACTCCATTTATGTGAAATGTCCAGATTAGACAAATCCACAGAGCTAGAAAGTAGATTAATAGCTGCCTAGGGCTGGGGGTGGGAAAGACTGGGAGGAAATGGGGCGTGACTAGTCTATTCATGGCTGACAGGGATGTTTCTTTTTGGGTGATGAAAATGTTCTAAAATTGATAAGAGTGATGGTTGCATAGCTCTATGAATTATACTAGAAACCACAGAATTATGCACTTTGTTTCTTTTCTTTTATTTTTTGGCAGCTGGCCAGAACAGAGTGGAATCCTGGACCTTGGTGTTATCAGCATCATGTTCTAACCAAATGAGCTGACCAGCCAGCCCTTGAATTGTACATTTTATTTTATTTTTGGTAGCTAGCCCATACGGGGCAGGGATCCGAACCTGCAACCTTGGTGTTATAAGGCTCTGCTCTAACCAACTGACCAGCCAGCCTGAATTGTGCACTTTAAGTGGGTAAACTATATGTTATGTGAATTATATCTCATAAAGCTGATTTATTTTATAAAAAGGTGACTGGCAGGATTTGACTTTGGGCTGCAGACTGTAGTTAGCTGACTCCTGCCATGGAGGGACAAGTGAAATGACACCACAAAAAAAGCAAAAAGACAAATTCAGATGGTG
The DNA here is from genome assembly GCF_000696425.1 of Galeopterus variegatus. NCBI lineage: Eukaryota > Metazoa > Chordata > Mammalia > Dermoptera > Cynocephalidae > Galeopterus > Galeopterus variegatus. Next base: position 154,458 of record NW_007727291.1, on the reverse strand, counting down.
GAATGATCAACAGAATAATTGACCCAGTTTCTTTAATGAATCAATTACACCAAGAAAAAAACAGGGTGAAATGGAGGGGGGACTGTTCCAAATTAAGAGAGATTTAAGAGACATAACAGAAGTCACTTGACCAGATCCTGATTCAATCAAGCCAACAGTTTTTTTTGTTTGTTTGTTTTTTTAAAAAAGCATTTTTGAGACACTGGATTTGAACATGGACCAAAGTAATGGATAATATTCTAGAATTAGGGCCAGCCCATGGCTCACTTGGGAGACTGTGGTGCTGATAACACCAAGTCAAGGGTTAAGATCCCCTTACCGGTCATCTTTTAAGGGGAAAAAAAATATATATATATATATATATTCTAGAATTATGGTTGCTTTTGTAAAGTGTCATAATGGTATTGTGGTCAGGTAAGAAAATATTCCCGGTTCGTACACTTGCATCTTGTTAAATAAAATTTATAGGCCATTGGATTGGACTGAGCTCCTGCACTAGGCCCAACCGACCAAACCAAAATAGTCACTCATGTTAAAGTTCCAAGCTACGAAGCAGAAACTAAGTTGTTTATCTGACTTTCTGAGAAATCAGGAGAGAGATAGGTAATAGCCAAATTCCTATACAGGCCAGTTTTAGCCAGCATGGTAAGAAAGTCCACTCTGCTTTAACCTTTAACTTTGAAATAACCAATATGCTCTTTGTTTTCTTTCCGCTTTCCATAGCCCTTTTCTGTCTATAAAAAAACCCAACTTCTGGCTGGCCGGTTAGTTCAGTTGGTTAGAGCAGAGCCTTATAACACCAAGGTCAAGGGTTCAGATCCTGTACCGGCCAGCCGCCAAAAAAACAAACAGAAAAAACCCCAACCTCCTGTGAGGCTCAGCACAACGTTCATTCTAATTTACAGAATGAGCTATTGCCCAATTCTAAAACCGCAAATCAATGGCAATTAACATCTTTCAGCTAAATTTGTTACAATTTTGTCTTCTGATAATTCTGAGGCAGTTAGGGGTGAAATGTCATGATGACTAGGATTTGCTTTAATATCTTTAAGTTAAAAAACATACATTCATTAAGTATGGAGAAAATATTAATTGGTAAATCTGAGCGATAGGGATTTTTATCCTATTCTCTCACTTTTATGTTTGAACACTTTCATATTAAAATATTAAAATAAAACTGCTTAAAGGACCCTTCAAGCCCCAAATTCACACCGAATCAGCAGTACAAACAGGATGAACATCTGGACTGACTGACTCCAAAGGTCCATGAAGGAAAACGTTAAACCCTACATCAACTCCTAGAGGGAGGGGCTGTCAAAAAAACGCAGGGAAGGCGACGGCGGGCGACTGTGCAGTGCAGTACACCCGCGCCCTCTATCACAGTCTGGGAAACTGTGAAGACCGGGAAAGGGATCCTCCTTTCTCAACTCCCACTCCTCAGACCCCCAGAAGTCTCCGTCCTCTCCTTCCCCTGGAAGCCCCCGGCCCATCAGTACAACTCTCAGGAGAACTGCTTGATGCACGTCGGCTACTTCCAGGGGGTGCTGGGAAACGTAGTTCGGCTTCAAACTTGGGGCGCCCAGAGAGCTCTATTAATGACTGACGGGTAATCGAGAATCCGAAATCATCCGGTCTTCCTTAGGACTCCCGGCCTCAAGCCGGCGGGAAGGTAATCCTAGCAACACTACCCCTGGAACTCACCTCACAAACGACTCGTCTTTCCTTTGCCGTTCTTCAACTCTGCCCTACACCGGAAAGGAGCACGGTTTCCCCTCTCCGCTCCGCCCGCTTCCGCCTGGCAGAAGAGAACGGAAGTAGAGCTGCCCCTAGTTGCGGAGGTGCCTCGCCTGGCTTGATAAATTCTGTTTTCTTCTCTGTCTCCCTCCGGAAACGTGAGTGGCAACTCGAAGGTTCCGGTTAATGAAACTGGCGTAACTATGGGGAGGGCTTAGTATGTACTAGGCATTTCCCAGGGTGGACGATTTCCTGCTTGATTCCCAGGCTTTCAGTCTTTACCAGCCGGAGTTTACTTCCTCCAGAGATTAGGAAGCCCACTTCCCCAAATATATCATTCACTTTTCTTGCTGCATCTTGAGACAATTTAGAAGGGACAGGTACTTTGTTCCTATTTTATAGACAGAGCAGTTGAGAAATGGGAAGTCAAAGACGTTCAAGTCAACCTCAAGAAACGGGGATTTACTACGGCACCGCCCACCTAGACCAGGGACCAAGGCATACCGTTCCCGCCAGTTTCTAGATATCTAGAGACCCAGACGTTTATTGCCCTAGCTTAGCCTAGCGAGTTCCAGGTGGGGAGACGGATCTGGGGGCGGGGAACGGGAGGGAGGAGGAGGCGCAACTCCAATCCCCTCAGTGCCCCACGGTGTCTGAGACCCTGGCTTTCCTATAGAGCTCTGACCCTTAGGTACTTTATCCTAAGGTCCCTTTAAATACTTTGTCCCTTACCTGAGTCCCGCCCAGGGCAGGTAATCGCAAGCCCCGCCCCCCTGCCAGAAACCGAGATCGGGCCTGGTTATAGGGAGTGGGACACCCCTCCTCCCTCTCCCCTCCCCTCTTCCCTGCCCCACTTCACAGCTGGTGGCAGCTGGCCGAGGAGGCCCCGATTAAAGAGGAGGGGGAAGTGCTCACAGGTCTGGGCAGGTAAGTGAATGTCCCTGGAGGCAGAGCTTTGCTTAGAGACCCTGGCATCCTGGCTCCCTGCCCCTACAAGACCCAGGAGTTTGGGGCCTCCAGAACCTGGAGTCCGGGGCCCCTGCCCCCTTATCACCCTGGAACAAAGAATATAGGCCCCTGCTCCTGCCTCTCCTGTAATCTTTGATCTCTGTGGGTGGATGTTGCAATGGACACACAGAGGTGTAAGTGGAAGTTGCCAGGAAAGAAGGTATCCTGATCACCAGTGGACATGTTTATGAACACCTGCCATATGCCAAAAGCTGTGTTGGGGACTGCAGACACAGTGGAGAACAAGATAAGCTCCCAACTCCCACTCTCATGTTTGGAGGTACACTGCCTTCCCTTAAATCCTGGCTCTGACACATGCAAACAGTGTGACCTTGGGCAAGTTCTTTTACCTCTCTGTGCCTCAGTTTCCTCATCTATAAGTGGGGATAATAATAGGACTGTTGTAAAAATTAAAATGAGTTGATATAGGAAAACAGTATTCAGCACAGAATCCAGGCTAGGTAAGTGTCTGCTATTATGAAAATTCATGACCACAGAGTCCTGTCAGGGAGACCTTCCCTCATTCCCCAGGGGCTGAGGCACTTATCATCTATACCACATCTGAGGGCCGACTGGTGGCTCACTCGGGAGAGTGTGGTGCTGATAACACCGAAGCCATGGGTTCGGATCCCTTTATAGGGATGGCTGGTTTGCTCACTTGGGTGAGCGTGGTGCTGACAACACCAAGTCAAGGGTTAAGATCCCCTTACAAGTCATCTTTTGTAAAAAAAAATAAAATAAAATACCACATCTGATTCCAGCTGTCCATAAAATATGAGGGGCCACCCCTCTCTGCTGCTGCTATACATGGGATTGACCACCTGCCTGGATACCTCACCTGGTGATGAACAAGACCAAGGTGAGTGTCTAGGGAAAGAACTGGTGTCCAGGTGCCTGATATCTGCCATCCCCTGACCCAGAAACCCCTGTCTCTAGTCCCCTTCTCCCCCAGGACCCCATAGCTCTCTATCCCCTTATGTCCCCAGCCCTAGGGACCCTCTATTTTTCTGTCGCTCTTGTCTTTGGGCCCAGGGGTCTTCCTGGGCCCCCCAGATGCCCAGAGCTTCCTGGGCAGCCGTAGCCGAATTCCACGAGCCAATCACTGGGACCTGGAGCTGCTCACACCAGGGAACCTGGAACGGGAGTGTCGCGAGGAGAGGTGCTCCTGGGAAGAGGCGAGGGAGTACTTTGAAGATAACACGCTGACGGTGAGTACTTCGGGATCCTGGAGTCTGGGGACCTCTGTCTTCTCTGGGTCCTGGCGGGGGAGGGACCCTCCTCCCTGGAGTCTCAGAAATCAGGATAGGCTGGTTTGAGGCGTGTGAATCTCTCAGTTGAATTGCTGCTTTTCCCCCTTCTCTTTCATTCCTACCCCTTTAAGGAGCGTTTTTGGGAGACCTACATCTACAATGGCAAAGGAGGTGAGATGGTGGGGCAGCTGAAGCCCTTTTCTTCTCTGCAGCTAAGGCAGCCCCTTCCCATGGAGGACAAACCAACATCTGCCAGCTGAAATTTGGCACAAGAATTGTCTGCTCCCCCACAATTCTGTGCTCCCTGAAGATGGTTGTTAAAGGAGTCCCCTCCTTTCAGACTAACACCTGCCTGTGGAGGTCCCATGTTCCCAGGAAGGGAGAAATGGGGGTGGAGGGAAAAGTTATAGCTCTGAGGCCTATCGGGCCTTAGACTCAGAGAGGCAGGTCCACCTGAGGCTTTCTTTGGGGTCCAGAGCTCCAGCCCCTTGGGTGGCTTGGTTGCTAGGGGATCTGCTCCCTAGCATCGGGGCTAGTGGAGGAAGGCTGGCCATCCTCATCTGCCCAGTTTGCCCATCCCCAGCCCCTTCTTTGAATTCTGAGGCCGCATCTCGGCTGCAGCCTTGTTACTAACAGGGGCTTCTCCTTAGCAACGGGGCCTGGCCAGGCCAGACAGAGGAAGCCCGAAGCACTACCTGGCTGGTTTCTCCTCCCCCACAGCCCCATCCCAGCCTCAGCCTGGTTGCTAAGGAGGCTTTCTCCCTAGCAACCACACCTAGACAGGCTCAGGATCCAAGGCCTCCTGCCCACTGAAGGACCACCCTCCTGGCACCAGATGCCCCGCCATTCTGTGGCCTGGTTGCTAGGGGAGGATGCACCTTAGCAACAGGCCCTAGGTCTGGGCTGGAGTCCTCACATTGGAGCCTGGTTGCTAGGGGAGGTAATTCCTTTGCTACAGACATAGTGAGGCCTAGCGGCTCCTTGAATCCACCTGGAATATGCCAAATCAGGAGGACCCGCCTTCTCAGAGGAGCTTTTTGCTAAGAGGGCTAAAAAGCCTGGGGTTTACTGTTTGAGGAAAGCCCCCTCTACCCAGTACCAAAGGAGTTTTCCCCAGCAGCACAAGTTAGCAGGCCTCAGGAAGCCTAAGGTCTCCCTGTGCCCGCTTCTCCATAGACACAAGGCCTTGGATTGCTAAAGGGGCTGCACCTTAACAACAGGTCCATGTGAGTTCTAGATACCTAGTGATTTGTGGGGGAGGTCACTAAACTCCTCCAGTGTTAAGTGAATTTTTCCTAGCCTCCTAGTAAATTCAGAAGCCTTCCTGTGGATTCTGCCCTTCCTTCAGAGTTCAGGTCTGGCCCCTCATTGGCCTGGTTGGTAAAAGGGGCTATATTCCAGAGTAGGCAGAGGTGCCAGATAAAATATAGGAATTGCCCACCCCTCCCACAGTCACATGTGAATTTCAGATACACAATGAATAATTCTTTTTTTTTTTTTTAAAGATGACCGGTAAGGGGATCTTAACCCTTGACTTGGTGTTGTCAGCACCAGGCTCAGCCAGTGAGCCAACCGGCCATCCCTATATGGGATCCGAACCCGCGGCCTTGGTGTTATCAGCACCGCACTCTCCCGAGTGAGCCACGGGCCGGCCCCACAATGAATAATTCTTAAAGTATAAGTATATCCCAAAAAGTGCATGAAATATACTTACACTAAAAAATTATCTGTTGTGGACCGGCCCGTGGCTCACTTGGGAGAGCGTGGTGCTGACAACACCAAGTCAAACATTAAGATCCCCTTACCGCTCATCTTTAAAAACAAAACAAAAAAATTATCTGTTGTGGACCGGCCCGTGGCTCACTCGGGAGAGTGCGGTGCTGATAACACCAAGGCCACGGGTTCGGCTTCCTATATAGGGATGGCCGGTTAGCTCACTTGGGAGAGCGTGGTGCTGACAACACCAAGTCAAACATTAAGATCCCCTTACCGCTCATCTTTAAAAACAAAACAAAAAAATTATCTGTTGTGTATCTGAACTTCGCATTTAACTGGGTGTCCTATATTATTATTTGCTAAATCTAGCAATGCTCAGTTTAGGGGCCTCTGGAAGCATACAGCTACCTGAGCTTCCCATGCTACCTTCAGTGTGTCAGCTGTCCAGTTAGCAGATGGATCATTTAGGAGGCTATGGCCCCTGACTGTGGGGACTTGAACCATCCCATGTCCAGGGAGGGCCTCTGTTGTCATGGGGATATGGCTACTGTATTTTCTAGTCTCAGATGAGGTTATCACAGGCCCTTTATGCATTTGATCTCATTGACTTTTCAAAGCTTGTGGAGTGTGGGTTATGGTTCCCATTTTACAGAGCAGGAAACGGAGGCACAGAGAAAGAAGTTAGGGATATTGCCTGAGGTGACAGGCCTAGGAAGTGGCCCTAGCTCTGCCTTGCTTCACAACCAGTACTCATCCCTCAGGGGGAAGGAATTTGGATGTTGAGGTGGGTGGCAGCCCTTGAGGCAGTGGCTTCCCCATCATTTCCACAGGGCGTGGACGAGTGGACGTTGCAGGCTTGGCAGTGGGGCTGACATCCGGTATCCTGCTCATTGTCCTGGCCGGTCTGGGAGCCTTTTGGTATTTACATTGTCGAAAGGGCCGAGGCCAGCAGCCCTGTCCCCAAGAGTAAGGAGGCTTCAGGGAGGAGGGAGTGGGGGTGGAGAGCAAGGAGGGGGGAAGAAGCGTAAGCCTGAGAAGATGGTCTAAAGATTGGGGGTATGTGGGTACTGATGAAAGATCTGAGACAGTCATGTGGTAAGTGAGTCTGTGAGCTCCCTTATGTCCGGTTGTGGTGTCTGCCTGTCTAGATCCTCAGTACTTGGCACATAGGAGCTCTGTCAACATTTGCTGCCTGCCTGTCTTTGTGGTACCGGATTTCTGTGAGATTATTACTCTGGGTATTGTGTCTGGTGAGGCTGTTACTGTGTTGCCTGTGGTCCATGGGTGGCTGTGGTATGTCAGTTTCTATGGTGACAGGGTTCGTCATGTGTTTGTGTGTATCTGTGTGAGTTGTCTAGGTGTGTTTTTCTCACTGGCAGGGTCTGAGAGGGCATATGAATGAACATCAATGTTAGAAGTATTGTGGGCCTGTGTGGTTTTTTTAGGATGAGTTTGTTGTAAAAATGGATCTGGGAAATTTGTGACTGAGTGTATCTCTGTGTTGTGTTCCTGTTTGTATGGGTTTGCTAGGTTCTATTTATGTATGTGTCTGTCTGCCTCTCTACAGGGCTGTCTTTTTCTGCATTATTCTGCCTGTATCTGGTGCACGTGTGTGTCTGTGAATGAGAGTCTGTCTCTGTGGTTGATTTCTGCATTTGCCTGTCCATGCACATCTGCCTGTCACTTCGAGGTGCTTTCCTGTGTGTAGGGCTTAGGCTGAAGGTAATCCTCCTTTTCTTTGGCCATCTCCCTTCCACCTTTATCCCCCTGGCACCCTCAATGTCCCTGTCTCCTAGGTCTTCTCTCTCAATCCTGTAAGTTTCCCCTGCTGACTGTACCTTTCTGTCCCCAGGGTCGGGATCATCAGCCCTTTGAATCCCCCGAGCTCTGTGGACCCACCGACGCCCCTGCCGCCACCCCCACCCCCCGGCCTACCCACCTACGAGCAGGCGTTGGCTGCCTCTGGGGTGCACGACGCACCGCCGCCTCCCTATACCAGGTATGGGGCGGGGCTTATGCTCGGGGGCGGGGCGAAGAGGGGAGGGCACTGTCGGAGGAGGGGCGGGGCTCAGGGGTGAGAGTTTCGGGTTTATTACCTGGGGCGGGGCTTGGAGCCCGGGGGCGGGGCCCTATGCAATTGCCTAGGGGCGTCGCCCAGTGTTGTATGTGTGGACATTATAGGGGGTGGGGCTTGTACCCAGGGGGTCCCGGATTGGTTGAGAGGCCGAGGGCGGGTCGGAGTGGTCTTGGTTGACGCGGGGGGAAAAGGCAGCCGGATCTTTGACTCCCAACTGTGCTCCTCCTCTTGCAGCCTCAGAAGGCCTCACTGAAGAACTGCCTCGGAGTCCGGGCTCCCCGAACTGTGCCCCTGATTCACACCGGATTCCGGAAGTCCTCAGGCCTCGCAGACTCTGGAGCTGAGCCTGGGAGTGGGGTGGGAGTAGGGGTCGGCCGGCCCGAGGCCTACCCTGGCACACGTGTTTCCGCCGCGTACGGATACACGCAAGTCCTCAGCCAACGTGTTCCCACGTCCCGGCCCCTCGCGGGCCCCCACGCCTTCCTGACAGTGGGAGCAACCGCCCGTCCCGCCCCCGGGGTAGGCATGCGCGCGTAGAAACTCGGTCCCAGAAGCGCAGGCCGGGTATGCAGCCTTCCGTGTGTGGCCAGATATGACCCGACCGTCGCCCTCCAGTGCCCTGGGCTACGCACACGCAGAGCCCCGCTTGTGTATACGATTGCCTTCGTTCACTCCCGGTGCGCGCACAGGGCCGCGTGGTATCCCAGGGAAAGGGTGGGGGGCATGTTTGCAAGCGTGCTCAGTGGGGGCAGGCTTCCATTGCACCCGGGGAACCGTAGTTGAGCTGTTGCCCTAAATAAAAACCCTTCGGAAAGGAGACCAAGAAGAATTGAAACGCAACAAAATAAAAATCTAATGAACTGAACCGCGTTCCCGGGCGCACCTATGCGCGGCGGAGCTGGTTTTCTGTGCAAAAGCTGCGCCCTACACCCCCAGGCCCTGCTTGAGCTCCGTCTCTTCTCTCTCTCTCTCTTTTTTGCATTTGCACGGGATTGTGGGAGGAAGCGAAGCGCAGCCAGACACCCCGCCGCCCGCCCCCCCTTCC
>NW_007727291.1:129386-144643 GCF_000696425.1 Galeopterus variegatus | reverse complement strand
CCCCCTCCCTCCCTCCCCCTCCCCCCAATTTCCACCGCGGCCAATTCATGGACAGGAACTACCCCAGCGCCGGCTTCGGGGACCCGCTCGGCGCCGGGGCGGGATGGAGTTACGAAAGGTCAGCGAAAGCTAGGTAAGGAGCTGAGGGTGGCCTGGAGAAAGGGGCCAAGGGCTGGGAGCCAAGCTTAGCCGAGCGGGGCCCGCCCGGCGACGCGTGCATCGCAAACTCCCCTCCGGCCTGCAAGGGAGCGGCCTTCCTTGGTTTGTAACAACGCCGCCGCCCCAGTTTGCAAATTGCAAACTCCGCCAAAGCCAGCTCCGGCATGCAAAGGGAGAAATGCAGCGGGAAAATGGGGGTGCTAAACAATTTCGGACTGAAAGGCCTTGGGAAGGTGGGAGGGACTGGCGAAGCAAGGCCTGGACTTCCCCGCATCCTTGGATTCTCGGCTTGCTTACCGCCACCCCCCCTCCGCCCCCCAGGCTCTGCTTTGCAAAGTGGGAAGGAAAGAAGAATTAGAACGCAGACCTGGGGGGCGCGCACCCCATCCCGGGTCCTATTGTTTCTGGACTGCTCGAGGCCGCGCCACTCGGCCCCCCCCGCCAAGAAATTCCGCGCGCAGAGTGGGCGCGGAGCCCCGCCCCCTTTCAAAGCTGGGGTTGTGTGTGTAAGGGGGAGTCCGGCATCTGGGACACGCCCCCTTTACATCCCCCACCCTCAAAGGCAGAGAATTCTATTTGATGGCAAGGAGTGGAGTATCTTCCCTCTTGACTCTCGGCCACGGAATGGGGCCGTTGCATGGGAAGAGTGTCGGGTCTTTCCCGGGTGTGTGTTTGTGTGTGTGAGCGTGGGCCCTGTGCGTGCGTGGCTGGCAGCGTGTTCACCTGTGAAGCTTCCCCTTTCCTGCTGCTTATCTGTGTCGCGCCCTCACACTCCACCTGTCCCCGATCCCCTCCACACACACATCTGGGTTTCCCAGCGTGGCTGGGCATAATCACAAGTGTGTCTAGATTTTCCATGTGGATTTTCCTCGTTCTGTATCTTCACCACGGATGAGTTGGATACCCGTTTGCACACATACCTCGCTTTGCACGAGCCCATGCATTTGAACCTCAACCCCAGGGGATGGACGGAGTTCATGTTCGCACTTGTACCTGGTCCTTTCCCCAGGTCCTATCCCCTCCCCACCCCAACCCCTCCTGCCCCTGCCGTTTGGGGAAAAATCTGCCTCCTGCTCCCGACTTGGTTTACACTACCCCATGAGATTCAGGGCCTATGTGTTCCCACGTGTCTACAGAAGAGGGGGCGTTCGTGCGCACCTCTGGGGTTGGCCTGTGTCACCGGCGCTGGCGAGGGGGGGGCGCGGGGGAGAGCTTGGTAGGAGGTCCACGCCTTTCACGTTTGCAATTTAAGACATTTCTCTGATTTGCACCCTCTGTGTGTTTGTCTCGACCCTGTGCATGCCTGTGTTTGTAAACGTGAGACCATCCAGGCCCTATTTATTGGGGCTCTGAAGTGCGGGCCATTTCTGTGGCTCTTAAAGAGCACCCAGATTCCCTTGTCTTCTCCCCTTTAGGGCCCAAGGTTCCTTGGGAACCCCCCTCCCAGTCAGCTGGAAGGTTCCCCACAACTCCCTGGGGGATTTCCTGAGCTCCCTTCTCAGAGGGCAACTTGGGAGGACACCCTGACATCTCCTCCTTCCCCTCAGCTTGGTCTATGGCAGCTCCAGGACCTCGCACCCCGAGACGGACATCTTACACCGCCAGGCCTACGCGGCCCCCCACCCACTGCAAAGCTATGCCACCAACCACCACCCGGCAGGTACGTCCCCCATCCCTCCCCGCTTCGGCTGCTCCCCCCCAAAGCAGCTGGTTGGCTGCTGAAAGTTCCACGCCTTCCAATTGGCAGTGTCCTGTGTCACAGCCCGCCCCTTGCTGTCTGTCCTCTGATTGGTTGCCTCTGAGGCTGCTGGTCCCTGGTTAATTTCACGCCGGATTCGTCCGCGCCGTCTCTGGCTCCGCCTCTGTCGCGCTTATTGGTCCCATCCCATCAGCCCCCAAATCCCACCTTCTCTTCCAGGCTTTTCCGCCTCTCCAGCGCACCCCGGTCCTTTCCTTCTGGGTTTGCCCCCTCTTCTCGGCTCCTTGTTTCTTTGAATTCTTCCCTCCTGATTCTCTTTCTCCTGACCAGCTCCAGCTCTCCCCCCACCCCTTTTTTCTTAGATTTGCTTACTACTGTTCTACCGCATCTGCTTTGCTTCCAACGCTTCTGATTGGTTCCCGTTCTTTGATCCTGCCCTCCTCCCCCGCCACCCGCAATGAGATTGTGCTGTCCAGTTTGACCCTTGGCCCTTCTGATTGGCTCCTTCCCTTTTTTCCTCCCCCGTTTTTTTTTTCTGGATCCTCCCACCTTGCCTCAATCTCTTTTGACTTGTCTGGTCCTTCTGAGAGTCTAGTTGTCCCTTCCTTTTCCCTTTATCGAAATGGCCCAAATCATTTGACCTCCTCCTTGGCCTTAGTGAGGACTCTGTCCTTTTGTTCCTGCCTCCTTTACTTCTGGGTTTTTCTACTCTTTTGCCTGCCTTTTCCCACCTGGGCTTCCTGCCATTATGATTGATTGCATCCCAACCTGCTTTACTGTCTCACTTTTCCCCCTTCCCTCACCTTGGTCCTGTCTTCTCAGCTTGGTTCTGCTCATTTTCTCCCTTTTGAATCTGCCCCTTTCGGTTTCATCCAATCCCTTTCCCTGACACAAGTTGCCTTTGGCCTCTTTCCTTTCTCTCTCAACCCCATCCTACCTTCTACCTGGCTGATTCTATCCTCTGTCCCTGGCCAGGCCTCTCTGGACTCTTCGACACTGGCCTCCACCACGCGGGCTCAGCAGGGCCCGACGCCTCCGTCATGAACCTCATCTCCGCCCTGGAGTCCCGGGGTCCCCAGCCCGGCCCCTCTGCCTCCTCTCTCCTCTCTCAGTTTCGTAGTCCTTCCTGGCAAACAGGTAAGCCCCTCGCCAGCCCTGGAGGGCCAGGGCAGGGCTGGCTTGTGGTCCGCTCTGACCTACAGTCTTCTCCATCATCCCCAGCCATGCACACGCCAGGCCCCACGGAGCTCTTCATCTCAGGTGCACTGCCGGGTTCCAGCACCTTTCCATCTTCCTCTGCCCTGTCGGCCTACCAGCACCCGGCTTCCTTTGGCAGCCGCCCCTTCCCAGTGCCCTCGTCCCTGAGCCTCCAGGACCCCCCATTCAGTCCTCCAGCTAATGGGCTCCTGTCCCCTCATGATGTGCTGCACCTGAAGCCCTCACAGGCACCCACGGTGCCCTCCTCATTGGGCTTTGAGCGCCTGACGGGGAGCGGTGTCCTGGGGCCTGCTGGTCTTGGCCCAGCCCAGACTCCCCCTTACCGCCCTGGTCCCCCAGACCCACCACCACCTCCCCGCCACCTCCCAACTCAGTTCAACCTCCTGGCTTCCTCTTCTGCTGCTGCTGCTGCCGCCGCTGAGCAGTCCTCCCCACAACTCTACAACTTCTCTGGTGCTGCCCCAGGCCCGCCACCTCCTGAACGGGCTCTGCCCCGCCAGGACACCGTCATCAAGCACTACCAGCGGCCAGCCAGTGCCCAGCCCCCACCGCCCCCGCCACCAGCCCATGCCCTCCAGCACTACCTGAGCTGCGGAGGCAGCTACCCTTCCATGGGCCACCGGGCCAACCTGGCCTGTAGTCCCCTGGGTGGTGGCGAGCCCTCCCCAGGTGCTGGCGAGCCTAGCAAGGGTGGTCCCAGTGGGGCCACGGCTGGGGCATCAGGCCGTGCCACGGGCCCTGAGACAGCTGGGGGAGGTGGGACTGGGGGTGGTGGTGGAGGTTACCGCCCCATTATTCAGTCACCAGGTTACAAGACGGGCAAAGGTGGTTATGGAGCAGCTGCGGGGGGTACTACCAGGCCCCCACCAACCCGCTCTACTGCCACGCCCAAATGCCAGAGCCTGGGGGGGCCAGCGGCTGCTTACGCCACTGGGAAGGCCTCTGGAGCTGGTGGGGCTGGGGGCCAGGCCTATTCCCCTGGTCAGCCCCAAGGGCTTCTGGGACCCCAGGCCTATGGGCAGGGATTTGGAGGGGGGCAAGCACAGGACTTGAGCAAAGGCCCCAGCTATTCAGGGGGTCCTCCACAGCCCCCCAGTGGTCCCCCACCTCCTGGCCTAGCCACATGTCAGAGCTATTCCCCAGACCAGATGCAGGGGCAGTTGTATGGAGTGCAGGGAGAGCCATACCCAGGGCCAGCTGCCCACTCCCAGGGGCTACCCACAGCCAGCCCCTCACTCAGCTATAGTACTGGCCATTCCCCAGCGCTCTCAGGCCATGGGGGTGGCTGGGGACCCAGCTCCCTGGGAGGTGGTGGGGAGGCCAGCCCATCTCACATCATTCGCCCGCTCCAGTCGCCGCCTGCCACCGGCCGCCCTCCTGGAGTCGGTTCTCCAGGAGCCCCTGGCAAATACCTGAGCTCAGTCTTGGCCTCATCCCCATTCCTGGCACCCCCAGGAGCTGGCAGCTATGCAGCTGGAGCAGGTGGCTACAAGGGCAAGGGGGATGGTTCGGACCTGCTGGCAGGCCCTGGTGGGCCTCCCGCTGAGCGCACAGAGGATGAGGAGTTCCTCATTCAGCACCTCCTGCAGGCACCCAGCCCACCTCGGACCTCAGGGGCTGATGGCTTGGTTGGTGAGGATGGGGCAGCGGATGCCTCCAAGGGACTTGGGGGGAGTGGCGGGGCTGGGGGACCGCCAAGCACACCCTACGAGTTGGCCAAGGAAGACCCCCAGAGGTACCACCTGCAAAGCGTCATTCGCACCAGCGCCAGCCTTGATGAGGGTGCCACAGCAGCCCTCGAGCTGGGCCTGGGGAGGCTGAAGGAGAAGAAGAAAGGGCCAGAACGTGGTGGCGAGACCCCTGAGGGACTGGCCACTTCAGTTGTCCACTATGGGGCAGGTGCCAAGGAGCTGGGGGCCTTCCTGCAGAAGAGCCCGCCACCACCACCTCCCACAGCCCAGCCTGCCCAGCCTACCCCCCATGGCCTCCTCCTAGAGGCCGGAGGCCCTGACCTCCCCCTGGTGCTGCCTCCACCTCCCCCCCAGCTGCTCCCTTCGGTCCTCAGCCATGCCCCCAGCCCCTCTCCCAGTGCCCCCAAAGTTGGTGTCCACCTTCTTGAGCCAGCTACCCGTGATGGGGCACCACAGCCGCCTCCGCCACCCCCACCTCCACCACCCATGCCCCTCCAGCTTGAGGCCCACCTGCGCAGCCATGGCCTGGAGCCTGCAACTCCTAGCCCCCGCCTGCGACCCGAGGAGAGCCTGGAGCCTCCAGGCGCCATGCAAGATTTGCTTGGGGCTTTGGAGCCGCTGCCCCCAGGGCCTGGTGACACTGGTGTGGGCCCACCTAATTCCGAGGGCAAGGATCCTGCAGGTGCCTACCGAAGCCCCAGTCCACAAGGCAGCAAGGCTCCCCGCTTTGTGCCGCTCACCTCTATCTGCTTCCCCGACTCCTTGCTCCAAGATGAGGAGCGCAGCTTCTTTCCCACCATGGAGGAGATGTTTGGGGGGGGTGCAGCGGACGACTATGGCAAGACTGGGCCTCCAGAGGACGAGGGTGACCCCAAGGCTGGTGCCGGGCCGCCTCCGGGCCCCCCAGCCTATGATCCCTACGGGCCCTACTGCCCTGGTAGGGCATCCGGAGCTGGGCCAGAGACTCCGGGCCTGGGCCTGGACCCCAACAAGCCTCCTGAGCTGCCCTCCACAGTCAACGCTGAGCCGCTGGGCCTAATCCAGAGTGGCCCACACCAGGTGGCCCCGCCACCCCCACCCCCTCCACCACTGCCTCCGCCGCCGGCCTCTGAACCCAAGGGCGGCCTGACCTCGCCCATCTTCTGCTCAACCAAGCCAAAGAAGCTGCTCAAGACGTCCTCCTTCCACCTGCTGCGGCGTCGCGACCCGCCTTTCCAGACACCCAAGAAGCTGTACGCCCAGGAGTATGAGTTTGAGGCAGATGAGGACAAGGTCGATGTGCCTGCTGACATCCGCCTCAATCCCCGGCGCCTGCCTGACCTGGTGTCCAGCTGTCGTTCCCGCCCAGCCCTCTCACCACTGGGTGACATCGACTTCTGCCCACCCAACCCAGGCCCTGATGGTCCTCGGCGCCGTGGCCGCAAGCCCACCAAAGCAAAGCGCGACGGTCCTCCCCGGCCCCGGGGGAGGCCCCGGATACGCCCTCTGGAGGTCCCTACCACCACTGGGCTGGCCACGGCCTCCACACCCACTGATGGGGCCAAGAAACCCCGGGGCCGGGGCAGGGGCCGGGGAAGGAAGGCTGAAGAGGCAGGGGGCACCCGGTTGGAGCCCCTGAAGCCACTTAAGGTGAGGGGTACTGGCTCTTGGAGGGGTTGGGGCCCATATGCCTGAGTCTTATAGAAAGAAAAGGATTGGGGCTGCATTTGTGATTCGGCCCCGGATCCGCCCTCTGGAGGTCCCTACCACCACTGGGCTGGCCACGGCCTCCACACCCACTGATGGGGCCAAGAAACCCCGGGGCCGGGGCAGGGGCCGGGGAAGGAAGGCTGAAGAGGCAGGGGGCACCCGGTTGGAGCCCCTGAAGCCACTTAAGGTGAGGGGTACTGGCTCTTGGAGGGGTTGGGGCCCATATGCCTGAGTCTTATAGAAAGAAAAGGATTGGGGCTGCATTTGTGATTCTTGGGCATTTTGGGGGGTAACGGGTGGATATGGTTTATATTCATGAAACCTGTGAATGAGTCCTAAATGTTAGAATTCCAGGGTTCCATCGATAGGGAGATCTTTTTTTTTTTAAAGATGACTGGTAAGGGGATCTTAATTAACCTTTGACTTGGTGTCGTCAGCACCGTGCTCAGCCAGTGAGCTAACCAGCCATCCCTATATGGGATCCGAACCCGTGGCCTTGGCGTTATCAGCACCGCACTCTCCCGAGTGAGCCACGGGCATACCTCCTCACTTAGAGGTAGGAGCTGGGGGCCTGGACTCCTGGGCCCTGACTTCCCACTACCCCCATATGTAGATCAGGCTGTCTGTGCCCAAGGCTGGCGAGGGTCTGGGAGCCCCATCGGGTGATGCCATATCGAGTGCTGACCACAATAGCCTGGACTCGAGCCTGACGCGGGAGAAGATTGAGGCCAAGATCAAGGAGGTGGAAGAGAAGCAGCCAGAGATGAAGTCAGGTTTCATGGCCTCCTTCCTGGACTTCCTCAAGTCAGGCAAGCGCCACCCACCACTCTACCAGGCAGGCTTGACTCCCCCACTCAGCCCCCCCAAGAATGTGCCAGCCCGAGGCCTGCAGCCCCAGCCCCCTGCCGCCCCAGCTGTGCCACACCCCCCACCTGCCAGTGCCTTCGGGCTGGGGGGCGCGCTTGAGGCAGCGGAGAGTGAGGGGCTGGGGCTGGGCTGCCCTTCACCCTGCAAGCGGCTGGACGAAGAGCTGAAGAGGAATCTTGAGACACTACCGTCTTTTTCCTCGGATGAGGAAGACTCCGTCGCCAAGAACCGGGACCTGCAGGAGAGCATCTCCTCAGCCATCTCTGCCCTCGATGACCCACCCCTTGCTGGACCTAAGGACACTTCCACTCCAGATGGGCCATCCTTGGCCCCTGCAGCTGCAGTCCCGGGGCCACCCCCTCTCCCAGGACTCCCCAATAGCAACAGCAACGGCACACCTGGTGAGCTCTGGGAAGGTGGTCTGAGGCAGAGCAGGGATGTTAGGTTATTATGGCCACTAGATACAGTTGTCCAGGTCACACACTGTTTAAGGGACACAGTTCATGTTGTAGGTGTTATAGATTTGCATGTTTACAAAGGTAATTTCCTGATTGAGGGAAAGTTAGTGTTTTGAGAAAGATACATCTTTTTCTATTTGCACAACTGGTAAGTGGGCCCTAGCAGGGGCCCTAAGGTGGGTACTGGAGAATGCTGGGGGACGGGGTAGGATATAAATGATGGAAACAGGTGACAGGTTACTGAGAGAGGTTTTGAAACTGCTGGGGGTGTGAGGTCTGAGTCGATGTCTAAGGAGTCAGCAATGTGCCATAAAGAACAGAAAGGTTCTTTATCTGTCCCTTACTGCAGACAGATTTGGGGAGGGTGATGGCTCTCGCACCAGGGCGGGAGGGAATGGCTGGAGGTTTGGTAAGGTCTAGATGATATTCTGTCTTGAGACAGGGTTTGGAAAACATTTAAGGGGCATTAACGGGGGGAACAGAGGCACTGGAGGATGAAGGAGGTGGGAGTTTGGAGGAGGGTATTTGGGAATAGTGAAAGAAAGGACTGTGTTCAGAGGAGTCCTAGGTAATGGAGAGGTTTTTGGGGGGTCTGTAGAAGGGAGGTGAGGGGATGATGCTTAACAGAGGCAGTGGGGAGAGGATGGGAAATGCCAGAAGGTTCCAAGCCGAGTGCAGGATTATTGTAACAGGAGGGTCGTGGCTGAGGACACAGGGATGATGAAGCAGCAGTTTGAGCGGGCAGGAGAGATTCCGGGGAGTTGGAGGGGGTTGCTAAAAACACCCATGGGGTTCTTAAGGGACATCAGGAAGGGAGCTGGGAGGTGGGGAAGGGCTTTGATGGTCTCCAGACTGGTGAGCAGGCTGAGGGGAGAACAAGGAAGGTCTTGGATGGAGGACAGGACCTCGAGGAGGAAATGAAGGAGAGACCTGGAGAGGATGATTTAGGAGTTGGGAAGGACATTAAGGAAGAGGAGTGAAGAGCCAGACAAGCACTTTGAGGCTACCGAGAGAAAAGCTTCAGGACTGAAAAGGGCATTAGGGATGGGAAACGGGTTTCAGGGGCTGAAAATAGCCACTGGAGCTGGGAAAGGGCTTCAGGGAGGGACTCTGATGTGGCAGAAGGGCTGCTGGGGAGCGGAGTGGCAGTGAGGGACTCTAGAGGGGATATTGGCACAGGAAGGGACGTTTAGGGTGCCAGGGATGGTGACTGGCATCGAGGCCTGATGTCCCTCTCTCTCTCAGAGCCCCCACTGCTGGAGGAGAAGCCCCCTCCCTCCCCACCTCCTGCCCCCACGCCTCAGCCTCAGCCTCCACCACCCCCGCCTCCGCCACCACCTGCCCTGCCCTCACCACCCCCACTGGTGGCCCCTGCGCCCAGTTCGCCACCTCCGCCACAGCCACCACCTCCACCAGCCCTACCCTCGCCACCTCCACCACCCCCGCCAACTGCCGCCCCACCGGCTGCCCCTCCTGAGGAGCCTGCTGCCCCATCCCCTGAGGACCCTGAGCCACCCGACGCCCGGCCCCTGCACCTAGCCAAGAAGCAGGAGACGGCAGCCGTGTGTGGGGAGACGGATGAGGAGGCCGGCGAGAGTGGTGGAGAGGGCATCTTCCGGGAGCGAGATGAGTTTGTCATCCGTGCTGAGGACATCCCTTCCCTCAAGGTAAGTCCCGGCCTTGGCCAAAATCTGAGCCTGATGGATTTGGTCACTTGAGCATTTATTGAGCACCTCCTGGATGACAGGCCCGTGTTGGGGATTGCAGGTACAGTAATGGCTGAGATAAGCTTACTGGGTCCCCCTTGAGTTCACAGTCTGCCAGGGCTGATAGAGGTGGCCAGCTGGAACAGTGTGCTCTTTCATGGAGGACATGGCGTGCTGCTGAGATGTTTGTATGTGTGTATGTGTATGTATTTGTGTGTAGGAAAAAACAATTGTTAACGTGTATGGGTGTTAGGGGTAGTCATGTAATGTAACAAAGCAGATGAGACTGGTCTTAGGGAGCTTCTAATAAAACAGAACAAGCCAAGAGAAAAAGACTACTTTGTGATTTATGTCTTAATGGTGGAAACGTGAGGTGTTGACATTGCTTACCTACAAGTACACAGACACACACACACACAGACACACACACACACACACACTTCCAGTTACTTTACTACAGGGCCTGGCTGGTTTGGCCCCTGGGCCAAATCCAGCTCACTGCCTGTTTTTGTAAGTAAAGTTTTATTGGTGAACAGCCATGTTTATTCACTTACATATCATCTGTGGCTGTTTTCCCCATATGATGGTGCAGAGAGTGGGATATTTAGCTGGCCCCAAAAGCCAAAAATACTTCCTATCTGGAAAAAGTTTGCCTACCTCCATTGTACTTGGTTCATTGGTCAGATAACGTTGGATCAGAGGATTAATATGCTAGATGCTTGACAAGGGTAGGTGACATCAGATGCTCGCAGAGTGCTTTGCATAGAGTGTGAATTAGTTCAGGAGGTCAGCAAGCTGTTGGCACCCGCATGGTGGCACCAAAGGCCAAGGCTGTCCTTCATATCAATCACTGTCATTGACTGTGTATCGATTATGGGGAAGGATCAGTATTTGGTCCTTGATTTACATTATGGCATATAACTTAGTCTTGGGTATTGTTTCTGAAGTACTGATGGAGAAATTGTAGGATGAAGTATAATTATAAGGGTAATAACTATTATACTTTTTTAAGTGTGTTTTGTGAGGTGAACTTAATGTGTTTTTTTCCTATGTTATTTTTAATCTATTTTATTGTGGGAAAAGTAGAGCAAATAGAATAATGGAGCTAGGCTGGCCGGTTAGCTCAGGTGGGTAGAGCATGGTGTTGTAACACCACGGTCAAGGGTCGGATCCCCATACTGTCCAGCCGTCTTAAAAAAAAGAAAAGAAGCGTGGAGCAGTGCGTGCCCCTTATTCAACCTCCACAGTCGCCTGCTGGCCAGTCCTGCTTTCTCTTCACCCCGGTGCTTTCTGCCCCCAACCCCACCCTGCCAATCCTAGACGTCGTATCCTTTCGCCCCTACTTTAGTATCTTTTCAGCATGATTTCTGTACATGCAAAGGAACATTCATGAGAGATATGTATGCTATAAAGCAGAACGTCAGAGTGAGCGCCCATGACGCCACCTCCCGGCCTAGCAGAGTGCTCCAGTGCCAAGTGCCTCCCTGGCCTGTGCTCCTGCATCCCCATGGTCCTACTCACTCTTTTAGTGCCCTGTGGACATTATTTCACTTTATCTGCACAATTTCTGAGGCTGATTTGGCCATCATCATGGGACAGGTCAGGAAGATGTCGAATGAACAGCAATGATAGAAATGTCCACTACCTACCTCCTGAGGGACAGGATTTCGGGCATGTCACAGTCAGAATTCAGTTTTATCTTTTTTTTATTGCTGTAACATGCATACCACGAAATTTATCATTTTAACCACTTTAAAGTGTACAGCTCAGTGGCATTAAGTATATTGCACGTTATTGTGTAGCCGTCCCCACTGTCCATCTTTTTATCTTTGTAATCACTCTTTATGACAGGGACTGCTATTCCTATTTTACACAGACGCATACTGAGGCTCAGACAGGTAAAGTCCTTTCTGCTAAGGGTTGTTATCCCCATTGTAGAGGGAAGGAACTGAGGCTCAGACAGGTAAAGTAGCCTTCCCAAGCTTTGTAGCTTGGGATCCACACCCCACTTTGCTGGCCCCAGGAGCCCATGTTCTCAGCACCAGATTCAGCCATTTGCTGTGTACATTCTAGTCAAATGGTGGCAATGCCAGTGACCAGTGCTGCTGGGCACCCAGCACAGGGCCAAATGAATAGGGGCGGGATCTGTGACTGTCTCCATTTTACAGATGAGGAAGTTCATGTTTAGAGAGAGGGAAGCATTCAACTGGCGGGTGTCTAGCTGGGATTGGAGCCAGGGCCATCTGACACCACCTCTCAGTTGGCACAGGGCAGGGGGAAGGAGCCAGGTGAGGACTCAGACGCTTAAAATACAACTTGAGTGTGCATTATAATGGGGGACACACAGCCCCAAGCCTGAGCCACTCAGGCAGACGTTGGGGACTCATTCATGCATCTGAAGACAGGGCAAGCTGGTGGCATTGTTAAAAGTCCAGCTTTGGTGTTAACCTGACTGGCTCGAATTTCAGCCACTTCCCAGCTGGACCAGTGTGGAAACTTCCTGAGCCTCAGTTTCCTCAACTGTAAACGGGGCTGATCATGTTAGTACCTCTCTCACACGATGCTGTGAGGACTCACACGTTATGGCTTGTCCAGTTTGGCAACAACAGGCGGCTTGCAGAATGTGCCTGTGGACGCTTGCTTCTGTTAATCTCGGTGACCTTGGGCAAGTCTTTAGTTAAAGAGCTTGGGAAACATTTTCTGCAAAGGGCCAGATAATATTTCAGGCTTTGCAGGCCACCTATGGTCTCTGCCACATACTCTTCTTTGTTATTGTTTTCTTTCCTTCTTAACAATCCTTTAAAAATGTAAAAACCACGCTTAGCTCAAAGACTCTACAAAAACAAGCCATGGGTCATTGTTCGTTCAAGAACAACAGCAATCCAATAGAAATATCACATGTGCTATATGTGATTTTAAACTTTCTCATTTCCGTGTTTATAAAAACTAAGACAGGTGAAATTAGCCTCAGAAATATATTTTATTTAAGCCAACATAGCTAAAATATAATTTCAACATGTAATAGGTACAGAAAAAAAATTTTTTGGCAGCTGGCTGGTATAGGGGATCAGAACCCATGACCTTGATGTTATAAGACTGCACTCTAACCAACTGAGCTAACCGGCCAGCCCCAGAGATATAGAAAAATTAAAGACACTTTAATATTATTAAATGAGATTATTTTTCTCTTTTTTGGTGGCTTGCCGGTGCATGAGATATTATTCATATGAGAAATTATTAAGACGTTGTCTGTTCTTTTTTGCTCACTGAGTCTTTGAAGTCCAGTGAATATTTTACACTGATAGAACATACATGAGATATTATTCATATGAGAAATTATTAAGACGTTTTCTGTTCTTTTTTGCTCACTGAGTCTTTGAAGTCCAGTGAATATTTTACACTGATAGAACATATCGATTGGACCAGACACAGTTCAAGTGCTCAAGAGCTGCGCGTGGGCAGGGGCTGCCGAGCTGGACAGTGCAGGGCTAGCCTGCCCTCTACTTCATCTTCCTTATCTGTAAAATGGGAGTGATCATACTAACTCCCAGTTCTTGGGGTTGTTGTGAAGATTAAGCAGGATGTATATGGTAAGAGGGCAGGAGTTTGGGTGGAGGGGGAGTGGTGTAGGCAGAGTGATGAACAGCCTGTGCCGAGGCCCTGTGGTAAGGAGAAGCATGGCATGTTTATGATACGCAGGATGCAAGGCGCTGAGTAGCTGGACAGTGAGTACTGACACTGGGGCCAGGTCATGGAGGACTTTGGGTGCTGGAGTGAGATCAGTGGATGCTACTGAAGGCATTAGACTCTGTGCGTTGCTAGGGCCCCTGCCCAGCAAGGACGTAGGGAGATGACTGAGGAGGTGTCCAGTCTGGGAAGTCAGTTTGTCCATAGCCACTGTCCCGTGGTGCTTATTACCCGGTTAATTGGTCCCTACAGCTTTCTCATTAATACCTGAGTGCTTCTAGCTCACTAGCTTACATCACTGCTGCTTATACCATGTGCTTCTACTTGTCACAGTTCACATTCGGAGGTGAAAATATGATTGGTCCTGATTAGCATTTAGGGCCAAGATGGGGTCAGTGATTTGCCTGTTGATTGGCTGCTCATAGTCACATCTCCTCCCATCAGCTGTGGTTTCCATTGTGTAGGGTCTGTGGACAGGGCAACTTCCCTAGCAACTGTAAGTGAGCATGGTCAGTGATTTGATTGACACAAGGAGAAACAGGAAGGGCAGGGCTTGGGGACTGACTGACTGTGATTGGGAAATGGGCAAGAATGAGGCCAGGGGTCAGGCCTAATGACTGGGGGTGGGTGGCGATCCTGGAAGGAAGAGTGTTTTGGGGGAAGATGCCAAGCCTAGTTGGGATGCAGTGAGCCAGAGGGACCTGACCCCAGGTAGAGAGTGAGCAGGTTCCTTAGAAGAGGCAAATAGAGAGTGGGAGGGCCCTGATGAGGGGGCAGTGCCCCTGGCTGGGGGAGATGCTCTGATGGCTTCTTCAAAGGCTTGTGAGAACTAGAACTGGGAGTATCATATTCACATTGAAAGGGAAAAGGCATCCCTGGTGGGGAACCTGCATGTGCAAAAGCCTGGGGTTTGTCAGCTGAACTTTGAGGGGTCTAGATGGCCTGCTGGCTGGGTGCAGGAGAAGGGAGAGGAAACAGAACAGATAAAGTCTCTCTGTGCCTGGCTGAGGAGTGTTTTGGCGGCTGTGGAAGGTTTTGGAGCAGGGCAGGATATAGTCCAAAATAGGCTTTTCCATCCTTGGGCCTCGGACCTGGCCCCTGCGTCACTGGACGGGAGGACTGGGAACCATGTGGTAGTTCGGAAGAAAGGACTGGGGGTCAGGGAGCCTGCATCCCTGTCTCATCCTGCCTCACCCTCATACGAAACTTAAGGCAATGGACTGGCCCGTGGCTTACTTGGGAGAGCATGGTGCTGATAACACCAAGTCAAGGGTTAAGATCCCCTCACTGGTCATCTTAAAAAAAAGAAAAAAAAAGAAAGAAAGAAACTTAAGGCAAGACCTTTTATGGACCTCATTTTCATCAGGTTATTGTAACCCTATCTTTGTCCTCCTCTGGCTGATCTAAGAGTCACAAAAAATCATGGGTGTGAAAGCAGTTTGCCCCAAACCAAGACTAGATAGCCAGTACCTGGTACCAGGTCCTGTGTTGCAGCTGGTGTCTGTGGCAGACATCACTAATCGATCCCAGTGCTCTCTACTGCTGAGCACAGTGCCCAGGGCAGTCATGACCAATCAATTGGAGTTATGGATATGAATCCTGTCAATTACTTGACTGAAGATTCTTTGTGCCCATGTCTGGCTCCTCTGCTGTTCTCTTTACTCACCAAAGTCAGATGTGAGTCTGACTCATATCCATTGGGTGCCAGTGGCTGTCTGAGTGTGTGTGTGTGGAGTTGAGCAGGGACAGAGACGGGGAGCCTTTCTATCACTGTGTCCTGCCAACTGTGGGCATGCTTATAAAATGGTCTCAGGTAACCTGCCACCTGTTTGTTTCTGGCACAAACTCACCCTGTTTTGTTTATTTGCTCATCTGTCTTGTTACCACTGTACCGAAGGCTCCACCAAAGGCTCTGTTGGTCTCTCAGTCCCTTCAAGCTGCTATACCAAAACACCAAGACTAGTTGGTTTATAAACAACAAACACTTATTTCTTGTGGTGCTGGAGACTGAGAAGTCCATGATCAAGGGCCGGCCCGTGGCTCACTTGGGAGAGTGCGGTGCTGATAACACCAAGGCCCCGGG
>NW_007727291.1:124817-128556 GCF_000696425.1 Galeopterus variegatus | reverse complement strand
CACCAAGTCAAGGGTTAAGATCCCCTTACCGGTCATCTTTAAAAAAAAAAAAAAAGAAGTCCATGATCAAGACACCGATAGATATGGTGTCCAGTGAGGGATTCCTGGTTCATAGAAGGTGGTGCATAGTGGCTCGCTGAGGTCCCTTTTATTTTTACGTGTGTATGTATATATATGTGTGTATGTATGTATGTACTTATTTAAGTATCGGTGGCTGGCTGGAACAGGGATCCAAGCTGTTGATGTTGGTGTTGCCTCTAACCAACAGGGCTAACCAGCCAGCCCTGGGGTCCCTTTTATAATGACACTAATCATATTCATGCAGCTTCTGCCTTCATGACCTAATTACCTTCCAAAGGCCCCACCTTCTAATCACCCATCTCATTGGTGATGAGGTTTCAACATATGAATTTGGGAGGGATACATCATTCAGACCACAGCAGTGTGTCTCGTTCACCGCTGTGCCCTGTGCGCAGCATGGTATCTGGCAAATGGTGGTGCTCAGGGGTTGTCATTGCTTTGAGTCACACAGGAAACTTGGCATTGTTATACCATAAAGCTACAATAGATAAAACCGTATGGCACGAGAGCAAGCAGCGTGGTCGAGAATGTTGGGTGGGCGGTAGGAGGACAGGGCTGGCATCCAGCTGCAGCCCAGGGCTAAAGACATTCTGGGGCCCAAAGGTATTTGTCAGCACATGGTTGGTGTTTGCTGATGACTATGGCTTTTATCTAAGGGGTTGGTGAGGGAGGCCAGAAGGGCCAGTGATTGGAGGAGAGGTTCAGGAACGGGGGCTGACCCCGCTGGCCTCTCTGTACCCCTCCTCCACAGTTGGCACTGCAGACGGGGCGCGAGCCCCCACCCATCTGGCGAGTCCAGAAGGCCCTGCTGCAGAAATTCACTCCAGAGATCANGTGGTCGAGAATGTTGGGTGGGCGGTAGGAGGACAGGGCTGGCATCCAGCTGCAGCCCAGGGCTAAAGACATTCTGGGGCCCAAAGGTATTTGTCAGCACATGGTTGATGTTTGCTGATGACTATGGCTTTTATCTAAGGGGTTGGTGAGGGAGGCCAGAAGGGCCAGCGATTGGAGGAGAGGTTCAGGAACGGGGGCTGACCCCGCTGGCCTCTCTGTACCCCTCCTCCACAGTTGGCACTGCAGACGGGGCGTGAGCCCCCACCCATCTGGCGAGTCCAGAAGGCCCTGCTGCAGAAATTCACTCCAGAGATCAAGGACGGGCAGAGGCAGTTTTGTGCCACCAGTAACGTAAGCATCCAGAGGGGAACAAGGACTCTGGGGGGTTCCCGGGGTGCTATCTAGAAGTCTAGGTCCCCCTCATGAGTGGCTCTGACTTGCCCTTGCTCTGAGGTGTATCTGGAAGGGGGTCTCCAGTTCCTACAGGCTCCAGGCAACTTCTGAGGTGGTCCAGGGCAGGGTGGGAGGCTTGGGTGTCAGGCTGCCTGTCTGGGGTGTGTAAAGAACTTCCTCATGTGCCTCTTTCCCTTCATAGTATTTGGGGTATTTTGGGGATGCGAAAAACCGGTACCAGCGCCTCTATGTAAAGTTCCTGGAAAATGTCAACAAGAAGGATTACGTGAGGGTCTGTGCTCGGAAACCCTGGCACCGGCCCCCAGTGCCTGTCAGGTACCTGCCATGGGGTCAAGGGGCAGGTGGCAGGCAGGGCCACAGGCATGGAATGGAGCATGTGAAAGAGGGAGGAATAGAGCTGGAGGTGGGGACAGAGACCCAGACAGAGAGGGGACAGAGACCCAGACAGAGAGAGGACAGAGACCCAGACAGAGAGGGGACAGAGACCTAGAGATGGAAACAGAGACCCAGAGAGAGTGGGGGACAGAGACTCAATAGAGAGGGGACAGAGTGTGAGGGAAGCTCTTTCTGTGCTTTCTAGCACTGGGTTAGGCAGGGGGGTCCCACAGAGGAGAATTAGTGTTTCTTGGGGGCTGCTGACTGCAGTCCCTTCTTCATTCTCTTCCAGACGCTCTGGGCAGGCCAAGGGCCCCGCATCTGCTGGGAGCAGCTCTGTACTGCCCCCCAAGGCCCCAGCACCACCTCCCAAGCCTGAAACCCCTGAGAAGGCAACATCTGAGAAGCCACCAGAGCAGACACCTGAGACGTCCGTGTCTGAGCCCCCTGCCCCTGAGAAGCCATCCCCACCACGGCCTGTCGAGAAGGAAAAGGAGAAGGAGAGGGTGACACGTGGGGAGCGGCCATTGCGGGGTGAGCGGGGCACAGCTGGGCGCCAGACACGGCTGGAGCGGAGCCTCGCCACAGGACAGCCTGCCCCTTCCCGGCTGCCTAAGGCCCGGCCCACCAAGGTGAAGGCCGAGCCGCCCCCTAAGAAGAGGAAGAAGTGGCTGAAGGAGGCAGCGGGCAACACCTCCGCGGGTGGGGGCCCACCAGGCAGCTCCTCGGACTCGGAGTCATCCCCTGGAGCTCCTAGCGAGGACGGTGAGGGTCTTGGCAGCCACAGGGCTGAGGGGCAGGCATGGGTGAGGGCTGTCCAGAGGGCTCCAGGCAGCCTCAGCAAAATAGTAACAATAAAAAGTAAATTACAAATAACAGCATTAGCTGACAGTTATGTGGTTCCTGACTACGTGACAGGCTGTCTTCCAGGTACTTGACACATAAATTTTCACAACAGTCCTAGGAGGTAGATACTGTTATTATCCTCATATATACAGGAGGAAACTGAGGCACAATGTGAGTGCCACACAACCTGTATTGGGTCCCCACCAGAGTTGGAGGGCAGCTGGCAGTGCCTCAGCTCTGTTCTTCAGTGCTGGGCTCTTTTATCTCTTAATAGGCGGGTTCTGAGGGCTGAGGAAGATGTGGGGCCAACTTCTATTTTGGAGGCCCAGAGATGGTGGTTTTCCTATGACTTGGTGGGTGACCCTGAGAAAGGGTCATAACCTCTTTTTGTGCCTTCATGACCACACCTGTAAAATGGGTTAGTAATAGATAAAGCATGTAGAAGAGTGATTGCTTATAGTGGGCACCAGATGCAAACTCCACTTATGCCCAGTACACTGCCATATCCCCACTGCTTAAATGATGTCTGGTTTATGGTGACAGTAACAACAAAAAATATATATATACAGACAGTCCCAACTTATGATGGTTCAACTTCTTATTACAGTGGTGTGAAAGCAATATGCATTCAGTATATTCCTTGACTTAGGATGCAGTTACCTCCTGATAAACCCATTGTGAGTTGAAACCCATCGCACTTTTGACTTAAAATGTTTTCAATTTATAATAGGTTTATTGGGACATAACCCCATCCTAAGTCAAGGAGCATCTGTATATACATATGTAAAATAAAAGTAATGGCCAACTTCTGTTGAGTGCTTACCATGTGCCAGGCATCACTTTAAGCATTTTACACTTTGGATTATTTTATCTTTACATATATAACCCTTGAGGTAGATAGTATTATCCTCATTTTAAAGATGAGGAAACTGAGGGCTCAGGCATCACTTTAAGCATTTTACACTTTGGATTATTTTATCTTTACATATATAACCCTTGAAGTAGATAGTATTATCCTCATTTTAAAGATGAGGAAACTGAGGGCTGGCCCGGTGGCGCACTGCTATAGTGCGCCGCTTGGGAGCGCGGTGGCGCTCCCACCGAGGGGTCGGATCCCACATACAGACTGGTTCCCGCTCACTGGCTGAGCGAGGGGCGGGCCGAGCCCCAAGGGGTGCGATCCCGGTGC
>NW_007727291.1:119434-123941 GCF_000696425.1 Galeopterus variegatus | reverse complement strand
CGATCCCGTTGCCAGTCCCGGTCCGGTATGGGTGCAACACTGAGGGTTGCGGTCCGTTGCCGGACACGAAAAAAGACAAAAAAGGAAAAAATAAATAAATAAAAAAAGATGAGGAAACTGAGGCACTGAGAGGTGATGTGACCTGTCCAAGGCCACACACTCTTAGGTACAGCATAGCTGTTTTAACAGGGACTAGAAATACATAAGTCAAATGAGAGGTGGGGTGTCTTTCCGTCAAAGCCCTAATGTAGGCGAGAGGCTCGTGGCAAATAAGAGGCTCTTTCTCATGGTTGTCCAGGGTCCCAGTTTCCTTCCCTCTTGTTGCTCTGCTGTACCCCAGCATGCTGGCCTCAACCACATGGTCAGAAGCAGCCCAGCAGCCCCACAGCTGCAGTCCTGCCAGTAGGAAGGAGCACAAGGATCCCTTTTAAGTAAAAGTGCCAGATCTGGGAGTGGCCTAACTATGTCTTCTCATATCCCATTGGCTGGAACTTGGTCACATGGTCACACCTAGCTGCAAGGGAGCCTGGTAAATGTAGTCTTTTACCTTAGCAGCCTGTGCTCCACTAAGAAATTGGGCCAGGTGGAAGCACTTAGGACAGGTAAAGGTAGGGCAAGGAAGAGGTTTACTGAAGGCCCAGATTTGTTGATTTTTCCCTCTCTGGCCATCAATTTTCTTTTCTTTCTCTCTTTTTTATAGGTGTATCAATCTAAGCACATATCATATAATCCATCTAATTAAAAATGTAGAATTCATGCTGGCTGGTTCACTCAGTTGGTTAGAGCACAGTGTTATAATACTAAGATCGAGGGTTCAGATCCCCTTATTGGCCAGCTGCCAAAAAAAAAATTGTAAGAAATGTACAACTCAGTGGTTTTTATTATATTCACAGATATATGCCTCCATCATGACAAAATCAATTTTGGAATATTTTCATCACCCGAAAAAGAATCACTGTACCTTTTAGTCATCACTCCCCTTTCCCCATCCCCCAGCCCTAAGCAACCACTAATTTACTGTCTCTGTAGACTTACCTAATCTGGACATTTATATAAGTGGAATCATACAGTGCATGGTCCTTTGTGACTGGCTTCTTTCATTTAGTATAGTCTTCTCCAGGTTTATCTATGTTGTAGCATGTACCAATATTTCTTTCCTTTTTATGGCTGAATACTATCCCATTGCATGGGTAGACCACCTTTTTTTATCTATTCCCCATTCATGGGCATTTGATTTGCTTCCACTTTTTGGCTATTTGAATAACGCAGCTGAAATTTCTGAGATTATGCAGTGGGAGAGCTGGACTCTACACTCTCAGGGTACAGTGAGCAAGTTTGGTAGATACTGAGTGAGCGTCAGCATCTTTCCTTGGGTCTGGGCCTGTCTTCCCTCTCCCCATGAGACTAGGAGCCCCTCCAGGGCAGGGTGAGCCTGAGTCATCTCTGGATACCCTGCTTTGCCCAGCCCAAGAGGCCTCAGAACCATACCCCTTGATTGTCCGTCATTCAGTCAAGAGTCTTCCTTCAGACCCAGCACCCTTAATGCATGCTGGAAGAATTAAGTCTAGATTATGACTAATGCTCTCACGTTTCTGTGTTCACAGTGAGAGTCCTAGAAAAAGACTACAGTGGTGTCCACTCTCCATTTCCATCCAGCCCCTTTCTGTAGGTGTTTATTGAGCACCTATGTATGCCACAAACTGGGGTCCCAACGGTGAACAGAGCAGACAAAAGTGTGTGTTTTCATTGAATCGTACAGCCTACCAAGGGGAGTCAGACAAATAAATATATGCAAAATCATCATTGTAAGGCTGGGTAGGATTAGAAGCAATTAAGAAAAATAAATTGGGTAAAGAGGATCCAAGCAGGATGGTACATGATATTCTCAGGGGAGAGAATTGAGGAAGGTTTCTGGAGATGAACTTGGAGCAGAGATCTGAATGAAATGGGGTTGTGTGACTTTGGGGGAGGGAACATTCCAGCTGTGCGTGTCTAAGGATCAGGAAGGAGGCTGGTGGCTAGAGTGTCAGGAAGGAGGCTGGTGAGACAGAGGTGAGGGTTGAGAAGGAACAGGATCAGATCTTGTAGGTGCCCTGGAGGAATTTGGTGAGTATGGGACGTGATGATCATGAAGTTCTAACCAGCTGCCTGGTGGTTCTCTGCTGCCGGTCCACACTTGGTGGGACGAGGGACCTAGGTCTGTGTACCCCACTAGAAGGATTTGGCTTTTACCGTGAGTGACACGAGTCATAGAAGGGTTTGGACCGAGTCGAGGGGGTCTGATTCACACTGTCAAGCAGTCTCTCTGGCCAAGCTGTCACCAAGGACCCTCCATGTGGGTAAATCAAGTGCACATTCCTCATGCCTCTTCCTACAGGATATTTTGGGAACCTCTTGTGGCCCCCCCGCTTCTCTTTTCCCTTGGACTGCCCTTCTTGGGCTTCATTGTGGGTGTCCCTTGAGTCTAATCCTTGGCCTTGTTCCGTCTCGTACAACAGTTCTGGCTTGGTGGCTCCCACAGCTTTCCAGTGAACCCAAGCCCTGTTTATTCCCCCTGCCCCCCACAGACTTCCCACAGTCCTCCCAGATCACACTGAGCTCCTTGTCCTGGTTTCCCTAAAGGGTTGAGAAGGAACAGGATCAGATCTTGTAGGTGCCCTGGAGGAATTTGGTGAGTATGGGACGTGATGATCATGAAGTTCTAACCAGCTGTCTGGTGGTTCTCTGCTGCCGGTCCACACTTGGTGGGACGAGGGACCTAGGTCTGTGTACCCCACTAGAAGGATTTGGCTTTTACCGTGAGTGACACGAGTCATAGAAGGGTTTGGACCGAGTCGAGGGGGTCTGATTCACACTGTCAAGCAGTCTCTCTGGCCAAGCTGTCACCAAGGACCCTCCATGTGGGTAAATCAAGTGCACATTCCTCATGCCTCTTCCTACAGGATATTTTGGGAACCTCTTGTGGCCCCCCCGCTTCTCTTTTCCCTTGGACTGCCCTTCTTGGGCTTCATTGTGGGTGTCCCTTGAGTCTCATCCTTGGCCTTGTTCCGTCTCGTACAACAGTTCTGGCTTGGTGGCTCCCACAGCTTTCCAGTGAGCCCAAGCCCTGTTTATTCCCCCTGCCCCCCACAGACTTCCCCCAGTCCTCCCAGATCACACTGAGCTCCTTGTCCTGGTTTCCCTAACTTAGGGACAGCCCCACTGGCTACCCAGTCACGAGGCCAGACTGCCCAGGCCCCACCCTTGCCTCTTCTATCCTATCTCTCACTTCCACAGCTGGGCAGTCCCCAGCTCTGCCTGATTTTCCCCATCCCCTCCACTCTTTCCCCCCAGCCCTGGCCCAGCTCAGCCTCATCTTCTGCCCAAGGCCCTGATGCCGACCTTCCTGTCTTCTCACTCCGCGTCCTGTCCCCACAGCCCTGCTCCAAAGCTTCATCCTTTCCTACCTGGCCCATTGGCCTTGCCTCCAGTCTGACCCCTCCAATCCATCCGCACGTGGCCTCAGAGGCGTCTTTCTACACTTACACATCCTCTCCGCACCACCCTGCTCAAAGCTCTCCTGTGGCTTCCTGCTGCCCTACCAGAAAAAGCCCCTGCCCTTTGCCTCCTGGGCGACCCCACCTCCCATCACCGCCTTCATTCTTGCCCTTTATGATCTGATCTCTAACTTGACTCACTATTTTGGAAACCAACTTTACTGCTTCTCTAGATGTAATTGAAGCCACACAGGACTAGGCAAATATGAAGGTCATTGGCTCAGAATCCTATTTCCTATCACTCAAGACTGGGCTTTTGTGTGACCTTGAACAAGACTCCCCTGACTACTCAGGCTGAGTCCAATGCCTTCTCTGAGCTTGTGGTTTCTGTGATTCCACCATTAGAGCAGTTTGTGGTGGTGCTTTCCTGTCGCCTTCCCCAGCAGTCTTGGCTCTCCCAAAGAACAGGGATTTCTCTCTGGTCCTTGGTGTTTAGAGCAGTGTGTGCCACACAGGTGGCCTCGGAGGAAGTTGGAAGTAACAAGCCCATATCCCATTTTTTCCCCACAGAGCGGGCAGTACCTGGACGTCTGCTGAAGACCCGGGCGATGCGGGAGATGTACCGGAGCTATGTGGAGATGTTGGTGAGCACAGCGCTCGACCCAGACATGATCCAGGCCCTGGAGGACACGCATGGTGAGCTGAGGCTTGGGGAGGAGAGATTGGGGGCCAGGACTTCTGGGGCTGAGGACTCCTGGGTCTAAGGTGGGAGGAGATTTGAGAACCCAGACCATTAATCCCTCCTAGGCCCTGGTGCACTGTGGGGCTGTGACTCTTCTGACACCCTGTCATCATCTTTCAGACGAGCTGTACCTCCCGCCCATGAGGAAGATAGACGGACTCCTGAACGAGCACAAGAAGAAAGTCCTGAAGCGGCTATCACTGAGCCCAGCCCTGCAGGTGCGCTTGGGGGCCTGGGCAGAGTGCGTCTGGGGCCCATGCATCAGACATGGAGACGACGTGGACGTGTA
>NW_007727291.1:69236-119011 GCF_000696425.1 Galeopterus variegatus | reverse complement strand
TCACTGAGCCCAGCCCTGCAGGTGCGCTTGGGGGCCTGGGCAGAGTGCGTCTGGGGCCCATGCATCAGACATGGAGACGACGTGGACGTGTCAGCCACTGTGGTGGTTCCCAGAGCATCAGGCCCTGGAGGGGGAATCACTGGAAGGGGTCCATTCTGGGCTTGACTGGAAGAAAAGTTGAGGGCAAGACTGTCAGGAGGAGGTCTCTGAGTTCCCAAAGCCCTGAAGGCCCAGAGGGAGGGGAGGTGTAGGTCTTGGGATGGTGCAGAGGGGCTGCTGCGAAGGCTTAGCAGAGCATAGTTAGGGAGTACAATTTCGGAGACAAAAAGCAGACTAGGGTCTGCACCCAAGGCTTGCACTGTAGCGGCGGATCCCAGTGGCTTCTCTCTGGACATAATGCAGGCTTTTAGAGTTCCATGCTTCAGTGTTAAGTCATCTACATAATTTCCTTTCTGGAATGGCCTAGGGTTCTTGGATGGAATATTAGGGCAGCTCTTAGAATTCTGAGATGCAATGTTAACCTGGCTCTGAGAACTCTGTTTGGGACACTAGTCTGGCATTAAGAATTT
This sequence comes from Galeopterus variegatus, assembly GCF_000696425.1. Lineage (NCBI taxonomy): Eukaryota > Metazoa > Chordata > Mammalia > Dermoptera > Cynocephalidae > Galeopterus > Galeopterus variegatus. The sequence goes on along the minus strand of NW_007727291.1, from coordinate 118,442 downwards.
TGGGATAGAATGTTAGGGTGACTCAGAATTCTGGGATAGAATGTTAGTCTAGCTTTGAGAATTCTGGGATGGATTTTAGGCTGGCTCTGAAATTTATGGGTGTGATGTTAGGCTGGTGCTGAGAATTCAGGGATAGAGTATTAGCCTGGCTTAGAGATGGCTGATAAGGTCTTAGTCTGACTCTGAAAATATGGGATAAAATGTTAGTCTGTTTCTGAGAATTCTGAGATGTTAGAATGATCCTGAGAATTCTGGGATAGAGTGTTAGATGGCTCAGAGAATTCTTGGTGGAATTGGGTTCTGGAAACTTTGGAGGATGTTAGTCAAGTCTGCAAATTCTGGGATTGATTGGTAGTCTGGCATGATGATTTGGGCGGGATGTTATGCTAGGGTTAAGAATCCTGGTATAGAATATTAGGCTAAGTCTGAGAATTCTGGGATAGGTAATTTGGTTGGGGCTGAGTATTCTGGGATAGAACGAAACTTTGGAGGATGTTAGTCAAGTCTGCAAATTCTGGGATTGATTGGTAGTCTGGCATGAGGATTTGGGGCGGGATGTTATGCTAGGGTTAAGAATCCTGGTATAGAATATTAGGCTAAGTCTGAGAATTCTGGGATAGGTAGTTTGGTTGGGGCTGAGTATTCTGGGATAGAATGTTGGCTGGTACTGAGAATTCTGGGATTTGATCTTAGGCTGCCTCTGAGAACTCTGGGTAGGATATTAGTCTGGCTCCAAGAATCCTGGGATAGATGGTTAAGCTGGCACTGAGAATTCCGTGTGGAATGTGGTGTCTGGCAGGCCAGAAATCTCTGGACAGGCTCAGGCTTCTCTGTCCTTTGAGGAGAGCAAGACTCTTGAGTGTCTTTCCTGATCTACAGTCTGCGGGAAACTGAGGCACCTGGATGACAGGGGGATTTAAGAACTTGGTGTTGGGTTTGGGTGCATGGGTCCAGGAAGGTGTCCTATTGACCTGCTGGCTTCCCGCAGGATGCCCTGCACACGTTCCCACAGCTGCAAGTGGAGCAGAGTGGGGAGGGCTCCCCTGAAGAAGGGGCCGTGCGACTGCGGCCAGCTGGGGAACCCTACAACCGCAAGACGCTCAGCAAGCTCAAGAGGAGTGTGGTTCGAGCCCAGGTGGGGGCCAGGACTGGAAGTGGGCTGTTCTGGGCGGTGTGGGGGGAGGGAGAGGAGGGACTCCCTGGTGTCAGGCCAGAGTGGCTGAAGCATCTCCAACTCCATCTGCCTAGGAGTTCAAGGTTGAGCTGGAGAAGTCAGGATACTACACACTCTATCATTCACTCCACCACTATAAGTACCATACCTTCCTGCGCTGCCGGGACCAGGTGAGCCCCACCTACAGCACGCATCACCTAAGAGTCCAAGCCCAGCCCCCTCTTCCATCAGACCCAGCAGTCTGGGCCCCCAAGTCCTTTTTCTCTTGGACCTAAGAATCCATCTCGCAGGCCCCTTCTCCCTGGAACACTGGTACCCAGGCCCTCAGCCCCCTCCCTTCCCAGAGGCTGGTGTCCCACCCTCCACAGCTCTGTGTTTAACCCCCTGCAGACCCTTGCCATCGAGGGCGGCGCGGAGGACCTGGGCCAGGAGGAGGTGGTCCAGCAGTGCATGCGGAACCAACCATGGCTGGAACAGCTCTTTGACTCCTTCAGCGACCTGCTGGCCCAAGCACAGGCCCACAGCCGCTGTGGGTGACCCCACTCCAGCCTGGGAGGTCATCTCCTCCATGAGCCGAGAATTGGGACAGAACTGTGTTGTCAGGAGCTAACCCCTGGGCTCCAATGCCGGGGAAGGTGGGGGGTCATTGGCCAAGGTGTGTCTGGGCTGCCCCCACAGGGCAGGGTTCAAAGTTCAACTCTCCACCTCTCCCAACTCCTCTCCACTCCCTCCCCATTCCTCCCACTGTTCGGTGTACAGAGAAATTATTTATATATATGTATAAATGTCTATTTAGTAAGTTTCCCTCCCCCCTTGCCCCGACCCCCCTCCATGGCCATAGCCCCCACTCCCTCCACCTTGTACATAATGTATAGGAAAAGTCTATGTATGGTTGAGGGGGGTGGGGCGGCTTCAGAGAGCTGGGGGACCCCCTTCCCCCAAACCCCGCCTACAGGCCAAGATCTTTGCTAAAGGCCATTCCCTCCCCAGGGCATTCGGCATTGGGTGGGAGGGGGAAAACGCATCTTGTTAATTATTTTTAATCTTATTTATTGTACATACCTGGGGCAGGGGGCTGGGGAGGCGGAGTGGGGAGAAGGGTCCCCTCCCTCTGCCCCTCACACTCCTTTTCTACAGCAACCTGTCTGTGTCTCTCCCCCACCCACTGCCCTCTCCCATTGTTGTCTGGATGTGGTTCTATTTTTTATCAGTCTCCTTTCCCCTCTTCCCCTCTTTCTGCCTCCACTCTGCTCCCACCTCCCCACCACCCTTTGTCTCTTGCTCTTTCTTGGGCTTCTGTACAACTCAACTTGTATACACTGTGTACACACAACCAGCCAAACGAAAACCCAACGGCAAACACTTTACAGGCAGGCTGGAGTGCCTCTGTCCTGCGGCGTTTGGGTGGGCTTGGGGGTGGCAGGGCCAGAAGCTCTGGAACGGGGCCTTTCTAGAGTCCTGGGAGGTAGATTACCTGAGGTTGGGGTATGTTCTGTGTTGCTGTGTAACAAACTACCCCACCCCAAGACTTAGCAACTTCAAAAAACAAACATTTATCATCTTACGGTTTCTGAACATGAGGAGTTTGGGAGCTAGGCTGTACTGGCGCAGGGTTTGTCGTGAGGATATAGTCAATGTGTCAGCCAGGCAGCAGCCATCTGAGAGTTTGGGGCTGCATGATCCAATTTCAAGGTGGCTCACTCCATGGCTGTTGGCTGGAGGCCTCAGTTCCTTGCCACATGGACCTCGCCATAGAGCTGCTTGAGTGTCCTTGTAACACGGCAGCTGGCTTCCCCTAGAGTGAGCAATCCGAGAGAGAAGGCCACAAGATGTTTAAGTCCTAATGTCAGACGTTGTGTACACAATTGCTTCTGTCATACTATTCATTAGAAGAGAGTAAGTCTGGTACACACTGAAGGCAAGGGAAATTAAGCTCCACTTCTTGAAGGGCAAAGTATATAAATTTTTAAATTTTTCTCTACAAGTGTCATTACCTGTCTTTTTTTTGGCGGGGGGGCACTAGCCAGTACAGGGATGGAACCCTGGACCTTGGTTATTGGCACCATGCTCCAACCAACTGAGCTAAACTGGCCAGCCCTAAAATGTACTTTTAAGTAACTACAGGCAGTAACAGGTGTAAAGAACTGGCCAGCTTTTCTTGTCTCCCTGATGTGGAGTTGAGGGCAGGTCTCTTTGAACCTTGAAACTACAAGGTCACAGGTGGACTGGCAGTATTTCTAGAGGCTGGCCTAGAGAGTTATGGATGGAGTCCTACGTTCTTGAGCCTTGCTATTCAAAGTGTGGTCTGTGATCTAGTATCCTTGGAGTTCCCCAAGACTTTGTAGAAATGTAGAATCTCAGGCTGCTTCTCAGATCTACTGAATCAACCCTTTTTTTTTGTTTTTGGCAGCTGGCCGGTATGGGGATCCAAACCCATAACCTTGGTGTTATAAGGCGGTGTTCTAACCAACTGAGCTAACTGGCCAACCCTAGAACCCATTTCTTAATAAAATCCTGAGAGGATTCTAAAGCACATTGAAGTCTGAAGAGCAGTGTTCTAGAACAAGAATGTTAGAAGTTTGGAGGTTAGCTGTCAGTGTTTTAGAGCCCAGCCTATAGAGTTGTGAATAGGCCGTTGCCGTTCTAGAGCCTGGATAATCATTGTCAGGAGATGGACCCCAGTGTTCCAGAACCCTAGCTTGGTCAGTGGATACTCAGTGTGAGACGGAGGGTAGGGCATTAGTGTTCCAGATTCCCTCTGGGTGAAAGTGAGGAAGAATCTTTATGGTTCTGGAAGCTTGGGTATTGTCTGTGCCATCACATGTTAAATTTTAGAGCCCTGGTTTTACAGAATAGAGGATGGACTAGTATTGAAGAACTATGATGGGCAAGTCAGCAATGGTCCATGAACTTTCTAGAATCATTGAGTTAAGAGGGTTGAGGATGGACTGTTAATATCCTTGAACTGTGGCCTGTACTGTGTGGGGGTGCAACCTCTGAGGGAGCAGCACATTAAAGGCTCTTGAGTGGGCTGTGAAATTGGGGCCAAAAGTTCCAAGCTTGGCGTCATCTCAGAACAGAGTTCTGGGCTAAAAAATGGATGGATTGTTCTGAGGGTAAACAGCGGGGGCAGGGATCATCCCTTCATGGGTAGAATAACCTTATGGTTGTCCTTTGTGATCCAGTTACCCAAATTTGAATCCCAGCTCCAGCACTAACCAGGCAAGTAAGACAACAGCCCCCACCATCAGCTTTGTGATCTGTAAAATGGGCTTTTTTCAAGATGAAAAAAGACAACACTTTTGAAACACCTAGAAACACAGCTCCTGTTACCTACCCATAGCAGGAAACCCTGAGAGGCCTCATGGAAGTCAAAGACATTGCGAAGAGGGAAGAGAGGCAGAGGAAGACAGAGATGGACAAAGACGGGAGAGAGAATTATTGACAGGGCCTGCCAGAGCCCAGGGGTGGGCAGGAATGAAACTGACAAACAGGCACAAACACATTCCTAGGGAGATGCCAGCCTTTGCACTGTTGTCTGCTGTGCTTTGGGATGCCAGCGGCCATGAACCTTCCAAAAATGGCCTGCCATTTGTTGTGTGGGTTAGTCTCGTGTGCCTTTTTGTGGGGACAAGCAGTAAGTTTCGTCACATCAGTGTGCAACTTGGTCCTGCGAGAAGCAGCCTGCCCTGGCCAAGAACTTGGCCCCAGTGGACAATGCAGGAAAGACTGGTCTTCTGCTGAGGGACTGTTGATGGTGCCACCCTGGGAAAGAGAAGTTGGCACAGGACTCCTTCCTGTTGAGAGCTCAGCACCCCTGGCTACGGCTCAGGTGGAGGTTTCAGATCTGTCTGGAACAGAAAAACATTGCCTGCCCCCCCTTCCATGTTTTCCCCTTCCCCCATCTGGTGGGAGAGGAGGGCCTGGTGTGCAGTGGTTCTGCGGGGAGGAGAGGGAACATGTGGCACAATACATCTGAGCCAGGGTGGAAGGTTGAATGCAGGCCAAGGATTCTGTGATAATGAAACCCGGAAAGGGATATTTAGTTAATCAATGTTCTAATCTGGAATACAGAGGGACATTCATGGCTCTGGGGCAGAAAAGAAACAGTGGGCCACGGTCATTAATAGTGAGCACTTAGTATGTACCAGGCTCTGTGCTTATTCCCCCGTGCAGATCATCTTTATCCTCTCGCCCACCCTGTGAAGCAGCTCTGTAATCGCCTCCATTTTGCAGATGGGGGAGACAGGAGGGAGAGCTGGATTTGAATCCAGGCATCCTGGTGCCAGGGATCATGCAAGGCCATGCTCTGCCCTAGGAGCAGGAAGAAGCTTCTGGGATGGGTGGGAATGGAGCATTCAGGGATCAGGGGTCCGGAGTGGAGGGAGCAGATGGTAGATAGGTGACAGGTGTCAGGTGGAAGCTAAAGTTCCAGGGCATAGGGACATTTCCATCGAGGTTTCTAGCATCGTGTGTTGAGTAGGTGTTGGGGTTCAAAGATGGCCAGTCAGGCAGATTTGGGAGGTGGATGATGGCGGTCTCTAGACCTCCGGGATTAGGATCCTTTTTTGGATGTACGGAAGCTCAAGGGTTTCCAGTACACAGATAAGCTTTGGGTTTCCAAACTGAAGTGTGTTGTCCGCTTACGTGCTATGGACTTAAGACTCTCCACAGTTCTGCCCCTCCCAGGAAAGAGGCTCACATGGGGTGTGTCCACACCAACTTCAAGTTGGATTCAGGGTTTAAACTCAGGTGTCAGCCACCTTGGGAATTTTCTGGAACTGAGAACTTGCTAGAGTGCTTGCACACCATTCCACCCACCTGTCCCTTCTCCCTCCTCCAGCCAAAAGGCCCTGTTCAATATACATTGGAGGTGGGAGGGGGGCAGGCAGGGTTTGTAGCAGTTGCTGCCTGTCTCCAAGATCCTAGAAACTTCTAGAACAGTACTGTCCAATGGACCTTTCTGCAATGATAAATAATATTGTATATTTTCCCTGTCCCTTAGATTAATCACTAGCCACATGTGACTGTTGAGTTCTTGAAATGTTGCTGTTGTGACTGAGGAGCCAAATTTTTAATTCGACTTAATTTTTAAGTAGCTTCTGTAAGATGTAGTTTCTGGCTAGAACATTAAACAGTGCAGTTCTGGAACTTCCCAGAAAAAAAGTTCTTTCAGACATTAAAGTTCATCCCCAAAATGCCTACCACGACAGAAAAGGATGGAATCTCACCATTGAAGGAGAAGTGGGGCTCTACAGCCTGGTTCAGCATATTCTCTGTATACCCTGCTCCTCCCCAAGCAACGGGTTAGAGGGAATGAGGCTTTAGAGCATGTGTGCCCTGAATTCAACCACCTTCCCTGAGCCCATTTCCCTTCTTAAAAAGCACCTCCTGGCATTGGCAGTGCCATTTATTTTTCTGGGGGAGGGGAGTTATATACAGCAGTGACCTGGGAGCCCCTCACCCCCACTAGGGGCTTGGGTGGGGAAAGGAGGTGTTGGCAGAAGGCACACAGTGGCAATGGCCTGGAGGAGGCCAGGAACTAAGGGTGAGGGGTGTAGTGTGTCCTGGGAAACTCAGATGAGGAAACTGAGGCTCAGCGAGGGCCTCAGATCACATGGCAAGGTGCGAGGGCAGCTGGTCCCAAGAACTTGTGCTGGTTGCTTCTCTCGCCCACCTGGGCTACAGGAGGACGCAAGGGCAGCCCCTGCCCTTCTTTCTGGGGGCGCTGGGAGGGCTGGGTGGGAGCTCTTGTTCCTGGTATTTCCTGTGGGAAGATGCTGGTGAGTTTGGGCTGGAGAGACTGGAGACAAGGATGATGGGAAGGGGACTCGGCTCACCTGACGGCCCGCACCAGCTGCTCAAAAGCCTCATCCACATTGAGACGCAGTTTGGCCGAGGCCTCGAAGTAGGCCACATGGTGGGAGGCGCCGAAGTTGGATGCTTCAGATCGGGGCACCTGGGAGGATGGGGGACACGGGGAAGGGTCAGGTCCCTGCACTCGAGCCTCATCCACATTGAGACGCAGTTTGGCCGAGGCCTCGAAGTAGGCCACATGGTGGGAGGTGCCGAAGTTGGATGCTTCAGATCGGGGCACCTGGGAGGATGGGGGACACGGGGAAGGGTCAGGTCCCTGCACTCGGGGTGACCCCAGCCGGGACAGGCAGACACTGGGTACCCTATTGGAAGTTACCTACTATGGGGGCTCAAGTGAGAAGTCAAGGGGCTTCATAGACGTTTGCCCTTCTGAGCAGTAGATAGCTAGGAGTCAGCCAAAGAAGTAAGGGTGTTCCCCACAGAGGCCGAGCAAAGCCCTGAGGCCTGGAAGTCCCCAAAGACTTAACCTAGAAGATGAGTTCTGTGTGGAAATCATGCAGTTTGTGTGTATATGGAAGTGGTGGGAGCAGAAAAAGGAGGGAACAAAACCAAGTGCCAGGCTGAAGAACTGGGGAGCCATGGGAGGGCTGTGAGCAGGGGAGGGCTGGGGCGGGTGGAAGGTAAACCATAGAAGAGGAATGGGAGGCTGGGTGAGGGTCTAGGTGGGAAAAAGAGAGTCTGGTTGGGCAGAGTCAGGGGTTGTTGGGGTTGGGGGTGGGTGCCCTTTGTGCCATCCAGCCACCCCTCCTGGGGACTACTCCTGCGTGCCACTGCCTATGCTGGGTGATGCTGTGGACCCAAATGGAGTTGACATATCTAGGTGGGGAGTGTGACAATGGAGGTAGCACGACCACAAGAGTCAAAGGAGGATGCTGACGTGGGGAGAGGTATGCCGAAAGGAGCCTCTCAGGCCGAGATGGGGACCCCAAGGAAGGGGGGGCTCCCAAACCTGGCGCTGTATCTCCAGATCTGCCTTGTTCCCAACCAGCACGATGGGAAAGTCATCTCGGTCCTTGACCCGGAGGATCTGCGTGAAGAGCTTGCCCACCTCATTGAAACTGTGAGTGAAGCCGGAGGCATGAGGTCCAGCCAGCCGGTTGGCCAAGTCCCCCTGCTGCTCCGCCACTGGCAACCCCTCTCACCTCTGCCGGTCGTTAATGGCAAACACAAGCAGGAAGCCGTGGCCAGCACGCATGTACTGCTCCCGCATGGCTCCGAATTCCTCCTGGCCTGCAGTATCCAGGACTGCAGAGACAAAGAGAGGGGCCGCCATGGGGATGAGGCTTCCCCAGCCACCCCCACAAGCCCTCAGCCCCCGCCGACATGCCCCCCACCCACTCCCTGCCGCCCTCACTGTCCAGCCGAGCCGGGATGCCATCCACGGTGCAGATCTTTGTGTAGGAGTCCTCGATGGTGGGGTCATAGTCCGACACGAAGTAGGACTGATAGGGTGGGAAGAGGACACTGTTACTGTCCTAGCAGAGAGGATGAAGCCCTGACCCTGGACCTTGCCTCTCTCCGACCCCCTTCCCCTCTTTATGTCTCGTCCCCCTCACTGGGTCTCTGTTCCTCTCTGTTTCTGTAGGTCTCTATTCCCCCTCGCTGGGTCTGTGTCCCCTCTGTCTCTAGGTCCCTATTTCTCTCTCTTGGGCTCTGTCCCCTTCTCTTTGGCTATCTGCCCCCCTCCTCCCCCCGGGTCTTTTTCTCTGAGTCTCTCTTGGTCGTCTCTTTCTGGTATAAAGTGCATCTCCCACATTGTAATTACATCCTGGCTCTGTGACATTGAACAAGTCACTTCCCCTCCCTGAGCCTCAGTTTCCTCATTTGGAAAATGATAAAAATAGCAGTACACCCAATGTAGCATTTGTGATATACAAGGGAAAGTCCCCGTTAAACATTTAACATATCGCCTGGCACATAGTAAGCGATCGGCTAATGGGAGCTGTTGCTGTCCATCCAGAATGCCTGTCTCTACCTCTCCCTCCTCTTTTTCCTCCTCCTCCTTCCCCTCCTCCTTCAGGCAGGCTCCAGCGTCCCCTCCCAGGGGAAGGTCCCAGTTCCAATCCGGCTGCCAAGAAGCTGCCCCACCCTCGGACCCAGGCCCCTCCCTTCCTGTCTGGGTCCCGCCCACCTCCAACTAGGCCTTGGGCCAGCTCTGGGTCTGTCCCTGGGTTCAAGGAGCCCAGGGCTGAGGTCTCTCCCTACACAGGCAGGGCTCCCTCACAGGTGGTTGCTGGGGTCCCTTGAGGGGTCTGGGCCCAGATCCTCTATGGTAGCATCTCAGGGGCAGACAACCTTTCTGGGGTTTCTCTGAGGAGGGTTTCCCTTGGGAATGGAGTGGAGTGGGCCCAGATCCTCTATGGTAGCATCTCAGGGGCAGACAACCTTTCTGGGGTTTCTCTGAGATGAGGAGGGTTTCCCTTGGGAATGGAGTGGAAGTTTCCTGGACAGGGGTGGATTTTCAGGAGAGAAGCGGTGATTTGTCAGCTGGGGATCTGAAGGCTGCATCCTGTCTGCTAGACGGGTGCTTGGTGAGGGCTTGTCCTGGAGAGAGGAGGTAGGAACCAGGCCCTGGGCAGGGTTGCAGCTCTGGGGGGGATTAGAGGTGTGTCTTCAAAGCACATCCAGAGAAGCTCGAAGTTGAGAACTGAGTGCCAGCCCTGAAGTGGTACTTGGAGATTTGTCATAACATACAGAGTCTTAGAGACCTTGAGACACATTTATAGGGTCAGAGAAACTCCCAAGGAGCAGGTCTTTCTGGGGGTGTAAAGAATCTGGGTGCTTCTTCCATGCGGATGATTTGGGGGCTATCCAGGGTTTCTGAGAGGGGCTCAGGTTGTTGGAGTGGAGGAAAACTCAAGATAGAAGAGTGGTTAGTTTTTCTTGGCAGTGGGGTGGGGAGGATGGAGGTCTGCGTCTGGTGGAATGGGGATCGTCAGGGCTTGGGGTCTTGGAATTTTCTGGAATGGCTAAGGGGCAGAATCTCTTTAAATATGGGGGGCCTAGGGGGAAATTCAGAGTAGGGGTTAGAAGGTGCCTCTCTTAGGACTGGGTAGTCCCAGAGAGCCTCAGGGCCAAGGTCTGGGCATAATTTCTTGGTTCTGGGGGACGTTGCTGAATGGGACCATCTCAAAGGTGCTGGGCACAAGTGGTCTCCCAGTGAGGCTCCGGGTAGCTTAGAGGGGAAGCTAAAGTCAGGGATTTGGGGGAGATAGGGCTCAGGATGGAGGGAGTTAGTACCAAGGGGATAGGGGGCCCCTGGGAGTGCTTAGGGTCTGAATGGGGTGACTGCTCTGTATTTAGGGTGCTCCCAGGAGGCGGTCAGGGCCAGATCAGCAGGAAAGCAGGGTCTCAGGTACTGGGGAGAGGGGATGGTGGTTCTCAGGATGCGAGTATAGGAGGAAGGTTTCGCGTGAAGGGGGTGGAGGCTCTGGGGAGCTTAGAATCACAACCGGAGGGGATCTTTTAATATTAGAGGGCCTCATAGGAGGGTCTCAGTGATGGGTCAAGGCGAAATAGGGGTCTCGGGAATCCTCCAGAGGGCTCAGTTCTGGGTCACGGGGACCCCCTCCCGGGTGAGGGCCCACTACCTGGATGAACTGGATGGTCAGTGCGCTCTTGCCCACGCCGCCGCCGCCCACGACCACCAGCTTGTGTGTCTCGCTGGGCGGGGGCTCCCTGGGCCCCGGCCCCCCGCCCCGGGGCCGCCCCCGCCCTGTCCCGGACGCCGCCCCGCTGCTCATGTCGCCACCGCTGCTGCTGCCTCCGCTACCGCCTCGGGGGGGAGCAGGGCTGGACTCAGGGGCGGGCTACGTTAATAAGGCTACTGCATAATCATGAGCTCCGGCAAGAAGGGCTCGCGTCTCGAGACACTTACGGAGAAGGCAAGGCCAGGGAAAAGGAGGAGCTACGCTAATAAGGGCAGGGGAAACGGCGTTCGCTGCGAGGGGGAGTTCCGAATGGGGCGGGGATATGCTAATGAGGCCGTGCTAGCCCAGCGGCGCCACGCGCTCTCCGCTGGCGGGCCGTCTGTGGGAGGGGCCATGCTAATAAGAGCCAATCTTTTAACAGAAGGGGCGGAAACCTGTTCGGGGCACGGCTATGCAAATAAGGGCCCCTACGACAGAACTTCACGGGGCAGCATCCTCGAAGCCTTATTCTGGTAGGCGGGGCCCGCCGACTGGCGCGCGGCCGTATATAGCTCCGAGGAAGCCCTAGCGCTCCGAGGAAGGAGCAGGTCTTGAAGACAAGCTCCACCTCCGTCCTGGGATGCATCCAAGTTCTCGAGCCGGGCGTCTGGGTTAGAAGCTGGAGTCTCCGCCCGCTAAGGGACCCAGGCTTCCGGTTCTCGCTGTCCCAGCCAAGCGGAAGACAGACTGGGAGGGGAGATGGGGCCCTGGAGGGGGACAGCAGGGTAACGGGGCAGGGAGGAGCAGTGAGATCACTGCATTCCTAATCCATGAGCCAGCTCGCCCAAGTCGGGACGCCCGGGTTATGAAGGTCCTGGGGCCAGAATTTCTGTGTCTTTTAGGAGAAGGAAGCTGAGGGCCCAGACTCGTGGGTTCCTAGGAGAGAATGGGGCTGGAGACTTGCACTCCTGGGTCCTGGGGAGGAGGCTGTCTGAGGTTCGGTAAAGAGGGAGCCGGGGACCTGGACTTTTGGGTCCAGGGATTGGAGAGGCTGGGGACCCTGAATTCTATGTCCAAGGGCATTGGGGTGGTGGAGCCCAAACTCTTGTGTTCATGTAAATTGCGAGCTTGAGACGAGGAATAGTCTGAGGGAGGAGGGGCCTGACGGCCGGACTCTTGGATCCGAGGAAGGACTCAAAGACTCCTGAGTCCGGGGGAGGAGGAAAATGGGAGTGTGGGGACTCAAGAATCGGACTTCTCTGTGCTGGATGAGGAGTCTGTAGGGTCGGGCTCCTCGGTTCTAAATTTGGAGGGGGCTGGGAAAACTGGATTCTGAGAGTGTGGGCGGGACAACCTGCGTCCGGCCCTGCTCACCAGGCTGAACCACAGTCCCCTCTCCTCTGCTCTGCCCAGTGCCTCCTCACCTCACTTCCTGTTTCACCGCCCTTTCCGCGCGCGCGCAGGGCACTCTGGGGCCTCACCGCGGGCGCCTGCAGCCCCGCCCACTTCACCTCTCACCCCCTTGCTGTCCCGCGCGACGGAGGCGGCACGCGGACTACGCATCCCGGCGTGCGTCGCGACTGCCCCTCATGCGCCCCGCTGACTGCTGGGAAACCGAGTTCGGCCGCATTCCCGCGAGCCTTCACGGCACCGTACTCGGTACTTGAAGTCCCGGCAAGCTCGACGGCGGTAGCTCCGCCCCTCTCTTCCTCTGCTCCCGAGCCCCGCCCCAGCCCGCCCCGCCCCGCGCCGGGGCCGGAGCCGCAGCCCGAGCGGCGGGGTAAGATGGCGGCGGTGGTCCGGGCCGCGGGGCTCCGGCCTATCGGGGTGGGCGGGGCGGAGTCGGGTCGCCAGTTGTCTTTCTTTTGTGGTAACATTACGTAATAACTTCGTATAGCATACATTATACGAAGTTATACGACCCGAGCCCCGCCCCAGCCCGCCCCGCCCCGCGCCGGGGCCGGAGCCGCAGCCCGAGCGGCGGGGTAAGATGGCGGCGGTGGTCCGGGCCGCGGGGCTCCGGCCTATCGGGGTGGGCGGGGCGGAGTCGGGTCGCCAGTTGTCTCGTGTTCCTCTCCACATGCCACGGGGCCTGGAGGACCTAGTGGGGTGCTCTTGGGCCCGGTAACGACGGCGAAGCCTGGCGCCGAGCGGGGGGCCTTCTCAGGGCCCCGGGACGCGTCTGTGGGTGTCGGGGGGGCGTCTAGGGGCGTCCCCGAGAGGACTGGGGGTGTCCACAGGGCCTGGACCGAGCCTAGGGTCTGCCCTCCAATGTATAGCTGGCCTGAGTCGTGTCTGTAGGCATTATAGATCGTCTTTATGGGATGACCGGAGACTAGGGTCTTTAGAGGGTTCTGGGGCCATTTTGAGATCTTGAGATGTGTCCTAGGGGTGAAGGAGGTCTGCAAAAGCTGAGGAGTATCTGCAGAGCGATCTGTAGCGCCTGGGGTATGTCTGTGAGGGCTGAGAAGTGTCTACATGGGTTGGCCTGAGGATGCGGATGATCCACATAGATGTAGGACCATTTATTGGGCCTGGAAGAACTCTTCGGGGCTAGAAAGTCTTTTACGGCCACCTAGATGGGTGGGATGTGCCGACCAACGGAGAGAGGCAAGTACTGAGATGTACTGGAGAAGCGTGGATCAGTTACCAAGGTCTGAGGAATGTCTAGCCTGTGTGAAAAGAGGCTGGGGCAGTTAGAAGGACCTGGAACCATCTAGGTGGTTTTGAGTGTGACTGGAAGAATGCAGTCTCTATGCCTGGAGCAAATTTGAATGCCATTAGGGGCCAGATAAATATGTGGAGAATAATATAAAAGAGGTTGTTGGAAAATTTGTCCAGCTCAAATGTACTTGCCCTTCAGAAAGTAATTCAAATGAAAGTTTAAAAATCCTGCATTGCCCTGGGGATGGGGAGAGTTAGATTTAGGCCACATTAGTCTGGGAGAGTCTGTAGGGTCATCTAGACTCATCTAGATGTTTTTCAAACTCATTTGACCTTGATCCGCAGTAAGAAATACATTTTTCATTGAAACCAAGTACATACCAACGTATGTGTTTAACTGATACCCAAGACCCATGAACTGATATTTCCACTTACTACTTGTAATGTACTGTGAAGAATTTTCTATTATGTTCCATTTAATTTTCATAAGAAGCTATTTGTGAAGCACTAAACTGCTATCCGACCTTGTAGTTTGGGAAACACTGATTTAGAAGGACCAAGCAGTGTCTGCAAAGCCTAGGGCATGTCTAAATGAGCAAGGGAGCATCTTTGTACACTGCAGAGGGTTTGGGGATCTCTGAATCTGTAGTCAGCTCATGTTGATTAAGCTTCTGATATGACAGTCACTGTTCTAGGTAGCAAGTTCTTCCCTGGGAGGTGCTGGAGAGCAGCTCCAGGGCTGGGAACTGTCCACAGGAGTTGGAGGTATTGAGTACTGTGAAAGGGGCTGGGACATAGTAGACTATTAGGGCGGGGCATGTCTTGCGAGTTAGTGACCTGGCTGTCCCACCTGCCCTGTTCCCCCAACCCAGGCTTTTAGAGAGCTGGGAGGCTGAATATGGAAGCCTTGGCATAGCTTGAAAATTGGTGATAGGACGGAGACCAGAACTGAGGATTTTTGTTCACAGGTTTGCAGCAGGGGAAGTGGGGGAAATAGATGTAGGGGAGACCTGGGTTTTAAGGATTAATAATGTAATTACTATTCACCTGTATGGAGCACTTTGGATGTGCTCTGTGTATGGCAGAAGTCAGTCTTCTTTCAATTCTCACAGCCATTCTCTGACATGGATACTTCTATTTTACCCATTTACGGATAAGCACACCAAGTTGTGGGTTAGGGATTTTGAAGTTTTCTAGGAATTTTGAGGTTGGGTATTGTTTTCTGAGTAGCAGATTTGACAGTTGCGGGGAAGCTTACAGCTGAAATATTCATGTTTTATGAAGCCCTAATCAAGACGTCCGCCATTCTGAAGGATGATCTTTCAGCTGCTTGACTTGACTGGGCAATCAAATCAAAGAATTTCCATGACATCGCAAAGGCTTTGGCCATGCTTCCACAATGGGCAGATAGGAGATAGGCAAATGCCCCCTATGGAGTTTGGGGGACAGCATGCCTTTCTGAAGTTTAGCATTTTCATTTCAAAGGTGGCATACTGGGCTGTCTGATTAGCTCATTTGGTTAGAGTGTGGTGCTGATACACCCAAGGTCCAGGGTTTGATCCTTGTACCAGCCTGCTGCCAAAAAAAAAAAAAAAAATTCAGAAGTGGTATACTGGTTTTGCAGACCACCCAATAATGTGTTCATCTTATGTATATAAATAAAATGTTCTTGGTTCCTCACCATCGAGGACAATTGGTGCTGTAGGAAGCTGTGTGGTGTTTGAGGCATGGCATTGAACGCCAGCACAGTGGCATGTACCTCAGTTTGGGAAAGATGGGTTTATGGGACTGTGGAGCACTCTTTGAAATCACAATGCAACAACAACAAAAAAATCTCAGTGTTGGTTTCACATTCCATGAGGGCAGGGAACAAGGTCTTGACATTTGGACAGATTGTGGGGGATGCTGTGGGAACTGGGGAATGAGATGTTGAAATAGGAGACCAGTGAGGCCTTCCTTTGACAAAGAAGGAAGCTAAAATCCAGAAAAAGAAAGCCCCTGTCGTGTCTGCACTGGGCCTGGTACTTGGCAAAGGACAGGGTAGACTGGGAAGAGGTAAAGGAGAGGGGATGCTGAAGAGGATGCTGATTGAGGCAGTGTTGGAGGTTCTTGAGGTCTAGGTCCGTCCCCTGCCCCCCCCACCCCCAAGGCCCTCCACTCCAAACTCTTGCCCATCAACTACCAGGTGACCATGGAGGAAGAAGATGAGTCTCGAGGGAAGACAGAGGAGTCGGGCGAGGATCGGGGTGATGGTCCTTCAGACAGAGACCCCACACTTTCTCCTTCTGCCTTTATCCTGGTGAGGCCGCTGTACTCTTGAGCAGAGGGAGGGAGGATCTGGGAGTCCTGATTCCAGGGCCCTGACTCCTGGGCCCTAGCGGGAGGAGGCACCAGGGGCGTGGATTCTTGGTTCCTGTGAAGTACGTGAATCTGGTTGTAGGGGTGTCTGGAATGTTTCCCCCCCAGGCCCTCCACTCCAAACTCTTGCCCATCAACTACCAGGTGACCATGGAGGAAGAAGATGAGTCTCGAGGGAAGACAGAGGAGTCGGGCGAGGATCGGGGTGATGGTCCTTCAGACAGAGACCCCACACTTTCTCCTTCTGCCTTTATCCTGGTGAGGCCGCTGTACTCTTGAGCAGAGGGAGGGAGGATCTGGGAGTCCTGATTCCAGGGCCCTGACTCCTGGGCCCTAGCGGGAGGAGGCACCAGGGGCGTGGATTCTTGGTTCCTGTGAAGTACGTGAATCTGGTTGTAGGGGTGTCTGGAATGTTTGTCTCCCAGGGAGCAGAGGTTGCAGGCCATTTGTGTGAGTCCTCTGACTCTTGGTTCTTTCCACCCCCCTTCCCCCATCCCCTCTTCCCCCAGCGGGCCATTCAGCAGGCAGTGGGAAGCTCCCTGCAGGGGGATCTGCCGAATGATAAAGGTATGATGGGTTCCGGTTCCTTCTAGCCCTGACCCCTTCTCTGCATTCTTTATCCTAATATCACTCATATGAGTTTTTCCAAGGACTCCTGGGTGCCATCCTTGTGCTGGCATGAGGAGCTGAAGATGGGTTGGACCCTGTGGCTGCTTTTGAGGGATCCAGTCTGGTGGAGGGGAAACAAAGTCACAGAACAGAGGTAGCCCGAGGCACTGGGAGAGGGCAGGAGGCTCACCTGAGCTAACATGAAGGGAGACTGGGTCAGGGGAGGCTTCCTAGAGGAATGACAAGTGAACTGGGTGTCTAAGGATGTATTAGAATTTTCTGATTAGAAGAAACCCTGATAGCCAAGGGAACAACAGGCCCACGGCACAGGGACACATTATCGAGGGACTGAGTTATGGTTCATCAAGGCTGTTTTGCAGAGGGTGTGAATGGGGTGGGGGGAGGCAGGAGAGGTCTGTGGGGACCAGGTCAAGCAAGGCTCAAATGCCAAGCCGAGGTGTCCGGATTTCACCCTGATGGGAGGTAGAGTGGGTGTTGGCAGGCTGGCTGGTTAGCTCAGTTGGTTAGAGCATGGTGCTGATAATACCAAGGTCCAGGGTTCGATCTCTGTGCCGGCCAGCCACACACACACACACACACAAAAGTGGGCGTTGGGAAGTCCTGGGACCTAAGCTGGGAGGAAGTGTGTGGAGGCTGGGGGAGCAGGCAGGAGCATGGTTCCACTGGCAAGAGCTAGATCAGGGCCCACTTGCCTCTCCCTGACAAGGCCTCTGCGTTCAGTCCCCTGACTCCAGTCCCCCACGCAAATCTCTCTCTAGGGCTGGCTGGTTAGCTCAGTTGGTTTGAGTGTGGTGCTGCTAACACCAAGGTCCAGGGTTCGATCCCTGTGGCCAGCCACACACACAAAAAAGGACAAATCTCTCTCTCCAGATGGCTCTCGGTGTCATGGCCTTCGATGGAGGCGCTGCCGGAGCCCACGGTCAGAGACCCGTTCCCAGGAATCAGGGGGGACTGACACAGCTACTGTGAGTAAGACGGGGCTGGAGGAGGAAGGGATCAGGGCCTAAAACTGAGTCTGGGGGATGTGGGGGTTGAGGACCTGCACTCCTGGGTGTGAGAGCCAGGCCCTGGGGGCGAGGCCTTGAGTCCTAAAGGCAGTCAGGATAAAGGAATTAGTTGGATCCCCGAGTTTTCTTAGGGGTCTCAGGTGTCTGGGTTCCTGAGAGGGTAGGGACTGGAGAAAAAGGATTTTTGGGTTCTCACATGAGCAGGGACAGCGTCGAGCCCCTCCTGGTCTATTCCAGGTGTTGGACATGGCTGCAGACAGCTTCCTCGCAGGGCTGGTGGGCGTCCTGGATCCCCCGGACACCTGGGTTCCCAGTCGCCTGGACCTGCGGCCTGGCGAGTGAGTAGCCAAGTGGGAGAGGCCTCCGGCGTGAGAGCTGGAAGCACCCCCAAGGCTCACCCACCCCTTCTGCCTTGCAGAAGTGAGGACATGCTGGAGCTGGTGGCCGAGGTCCGAATAGGGGACAGGGATCCCATCCCTCTTCCGGTGCCCAGCCTGCTGCCCCGACTCAGGGCCTGGAGGACAGGCAAAACAGGTATGTGGGGCCAGGGCAGAGCTGGGCAGGTCACCTTGGAGTTGTGAGGGAGTCAGCTATTTTAGTAGTGATAGCAGTGGTGATCGTGTTATTTAGATAAAATTTTTTTTTTTTTTAAAGATGACTGGTAAGGGGATCTTAACCCTTGACTTGGTGTTGTCAGCACCACGCTCACCCAGTGAGCAAACCGGCCATCCCTATGTGGGATCCGAACCCGGGGCCTTGGTGTTATCAGCACCGCACTCTCCCGAGTGAGCCACAGGCCAGCCCTAGATAAAAATTTTTAACTTTTTTTTGTATTAGACTGCACTAGAGGCTGTGTGTACATATGGATGTACATAAAGTAAAAACCGATGCAATAGGGACCATGTAAGAGCAGTTAGCATGTGTGAGGCACTTGGTATCCAGTGCTCTAAGTGTTAGTGTCACTGCACTGATCTCCCCATTGGGGGACTCAGCATCTCTGTCTTCCAGAGGAGTAAACAGTCTGAGAGGGAAGTCACTTGCTCAGGGTCACACAGCCAGTTGATTAGTGGTGGGCCCAGGCCTTGATCCCCAGTGGCGTGTTTGAGTCTAAAGCCCAAGCTTTTGATTTCTGTGATATGCACTGCTCAAGTAGGAATCTGCTCCCCAACCCTACACGCAGGGGTAGCCCTGTGAGCAGTGTAGACCAGTGGTTCTCAAACATGAGCACACATCGGAGTCCCCAGAAGGACTTGTCAATATGCAGAGTGCTGGGCCCATGCCCAGGGTTGCTGATTCAGCAGATCTGGGGTGGGGTCTGGAAATTTACATTTTTAACAACACATGCTGCTGACCCCTGGGACCCTGATGAGGACCCTGGGTTTAGACTTCCCTTCTGTATGTAATACATACTTGGGGGAGTGGGGAAGAGAAAGGTGTAGTCAACTCAGCTATGGCATTGTCAGCTGTAAGCACAGGTTCTGTTGTAGAGTGTGTCTCACGCACCCCTCTGTGCCAGGTCACATTTACCTTGTTCCTTTTTTTCTTTTTCTTTTTCTTTCTTTTTTTAAAGAAAAAGATGACAAGTAAGGGGATCTTAACCCTTGACTTGGTGTTGTCAGCACCACGCTCTCCCAAGTGAGCCATGGGCCAGCCCTTTTTTTTCTTTTTTTTTAATAGCTGTGAGTTGATTTATCTTAGGCATAGGAGACATGGTGCCAAGGGCCCATGACGCTCTTAGAGGCCCACAAAAGTGTTTTAATTTATTTTTAAAATCAGAGGCTGTAGAGGATAAAAAAATGGACAGAACAGTGTTCTAATAAAACTTTATGTGCAAAAACAGGTGGTGTGCCATATTTGGTCCCTGGGCCTTAAGTAATACTAAAGATGTACCTGGAACCTAATAGTTGTTTTCAGGGGGACTCTAGAGTTATCTTTTATTTTCTTATTCCAGGTGGCTTTTTGTATTTTTCTTCAAAAGATATTAAAAATTTAGGGAAAAGAAAACTCACCAGTAATCCTATCCTTTACAAAAATTATGTAAAGAAGTGGATGTCTCATATTTCTGGACCACTCCAGTCTGTTCTGTGCTTAAGGTGGTGGTGGTAATAACAAGGGTAGTAAGAGCTCATGATCCCCAAGTCCTCACTGAATACCAGGTGCAGTCACTCATTTAATTGTCCTCTCAGCCCTGTGAGAAGAGTGGCACCATTGTTCCCTGCTTCATTTTCCTCTAGAGTCCTCAGAAGCTGACAGACTGTACACTTCACTTGATATCTGTCTCTCCCTTCTCAAATGTGAGCTCCTTGAAGGCAAAGATTTTGGTCTATTTTGCTCACCATTTTCTATTCCTAGTACCCCAAACAGAGCCTGGCACAAAGTAGGTGATTAATAAAAGTGTGTTGAATGAATGCGTGAACCCCCATTATGTAAATGAGGAAACTGGGGCAGGAGGTTGGGCCACTTGCCTGGGGTCAATGGTGAGGTCTGGAGCTGGGATCTGGATCAGGAGATGGCTCAGAAGCTGCCCTCTTAAGCCTGCAGCTTTCCCTGGCACTGTCCTTGTACTTGCCTAGGCAGGGTACTTGCAGCATGGTCGAGAGAGCAGCTTTTGCACTCAGATGTGTGCATCTGGGTCCTGTGACACACTTGGTCAGCTGTCTCCACTTGTGCAGCTTGTGGCACTGTAGTGCTTAGCACAGTGGGGTTTTAGGAGGGCAAGCAAGGTAATGTATGGAGCATGATGCCTAGCCCGCAGAAGGGCGCAACCACTTGTCTTTGCCACTTTTGGTCAGTGGTGTCCTGAGCAGATGTAGCCCTTTGGGTGGGGACTCATCATCATATCTTGGAGTAAGGCCTCGGGCTGTCTGGGCTTTACAGCTCTGCCACTTCTGGGTGGCTGGATTGGGGATTTTACCTTCTCAGCCTCACATTCTTCCTTCCACAAAATGGGATAAACACCTGCAAGAGGCACCAGGCGCAGCAGGCCAGAGTTTGCTTTGACCTTGGAGGTGGACTTAGGTTTGAACCCCACCTCTCTGCCCCAGCCTGTTTCTTTTGTGGTAACATTACCATCATCAGTCAGGGTGGTTCCTAGGCTTCAGGGCCAGCACATGTTGCCCAAGGTCAGGCCAGTGCTATGTCTCAGGATACATGAGTGCAGGCTTGGAAACACATTGGCTAGGTTTGCACCCTGACTTCTCCTCAATCTCTATGTGCCCTCGAGGAAGATACTGAAGCCCTCTGCCTCAGTTTTCTGCAGTGACTTATGGGTCAGGGTATCTATGGGGTGGAGTTGTTGGGTGCATCCTATGGATTGGCACACTAAAGCACTTGGAGTACTGCCTGGTAGTGCAGCGAGTGTCAGCAGGAGGGCCAGCAAGTTGGGGACCAGTGCTGAAGTGCTGGCTTGCCTGCTGGCTCCTTTGCTGGGGACAGGGCAGAGGGAGTATGTCCTTGACCACGTCTCTCTGTCTCCCCCATTCCTTTGCAGTTTCTCCACAGTCTCACTCTTCTCGACCCACCTGTGCCCGCCACCTCCTCACCTTGGGCACAGGAGATGGGGGCCCCGCCCCACCCCCTGCCCCCTCCTCTGCTTCCTCCTCACCTTCCCCTTCCCCCCCCTCATCCTCCCCTTCCCCTCCTCCACCCCCACCACCCCCTGCCCCCCCAGCCCCACCTGCACCCCGATTCGACATCTATGACCCCTTTCACCCCACGGATGAGGCCTATTCCCCACCACCTGCTCCAGAGCAAAAGTACGACCCCTTTGAGCCCACTGGTTCCAACCCCAGCTCATCAGCGGGAACCCCATCACCTGAGGAGGAAGAGGAGGAAGAGGAAGAAGAGGAGGAGGAGGAGGAAGGCCTGTCACAGAGCATCAGCCGCATCTCAGAGACCCTGGCAGGCATCTATGATGACAACAGCCTGAGCCAGGACTTCCCAGGTGATGAGAGCCCCTGTCCAGACCCTCAGCCCCCACAGCCCACTCCAGCTCCTGGAACACCGCACCAGGCAGACTCCACACGGGCTGATGGAGCTACCCGCCGGCGCGTCTTTGTGGTGGGGACCGAGGTGGAGGCCTGTCGAGAAGGCAAGGTCTCGGTGGAGGTGGTGACGGCCGGCGGAGCTGCTCTCCTGCCGTCCCTGCTGCCACCTGCCGACTCAGAGATCGAGGAGGGCGAGATTGTCCAGCCGGAGGAGGAGCCCAGGGTGGCGCTTTCTGTTTTCCGGGCCCGGGCCACCCGACCTCCTCCTGCGTCCTCGGCCACTCCTGTGGCCCAGCCCCTGCCCCAACCTCCTGCTCCCCGGGCCCCCGAGGGGGACGACTTCTTGTCTCTGCACGCGGAGTCCGATGGGGAAGGGGCCCTGCAGGTGGACTTAGGGGAGCCGACCCCCGTGCCACCCGCTGCCGCTGACACGCGCTGGGGTGGCCTGGACCTCCGCCGCAAGATCCTGACTCAGCGGCGGGAGCGCTACCGCCAGCGCTCACCCTCCCCAGCCACGGCCCCCGCCACTGCTGCTGCCTCTGCGGGCCAGTCCACCCGCAAGAAGTCCAGGCGGGAGCGCAAGCGGAGCGGCGGCGAGGCCAAGGAGGCCACCTCCTCCTCGTCCGGTGCCCAACCAGCCCCGCCGGCTCCGGCTTCCCCCTGGGACTCCAAGAAACACCGCTCCCGGGACCGCAAGCCAGGCTCCCATGCCTCCTCGTCCACCCGCCACCGCTCCCGGTCCCGCTCTGCCCGTCGCCGCTCGCACAGCACTGAACGCCGTCGCGGGGGCAGTCGCAGGTCGCGATCCCGGGAGAAGCGACGGAGGCGGCGGCGCTCTGCCTCTCCGCCCCCGGCCACCTCCTCGTCGTCATCCTCTAGGCGTGAGCGGCACCGTGGCAAACACCGGGACGGTGGCGGCAGCAAGAAGAAGAAGAAGCGGTCACGGTCCCGGGGAGAGAAGCGGTCTGGGGATGGAGGCGAGAAGAACCCCGCACCCACCCAGCAGCTCTCCGGCTCCACCATCTCAGGAGGCGAGAGAGACAGCCGCCGCCGCGGGGCTGTGCCGCCCTCCATCCAGGACCTCACGGACCACGATCTCTTCGCCATCAAGCGGACCATCACGGTGGGCCGGCTTGACAAGTCCGACCCCCGAGGACCCTCACCGGCCCCGACCTCTTCACCCAAACGTGAGGTCCTGTACGACTCAGAGGGACTGAGCGGTGAGGAGCGGGGTGGCAAGAGCAGTGAGAAGGACCGTCGCCGCTCTGGAGCTGCCTCCTCCTCTTCCTCCCGGGAGAAGGGGTCTCGTCGGAAGGCACTGGATGGGGGGGATCGGGATAGGGACAGAGATAGGGACAGGGATAGGTCATCCAAGAAGGCCCCGCCGCCGCTCCCGGTCCCGCTCTGCCCGTCGCCGCTCGCACAGCACTGAACGCCGTCGCGGGGGCAGTCGCAGGTCGCGATCCCGGGAGAAGCGACGGAGGCGGCGGCGCTCTGCCTCTCCGCCCCCGGCCACCTCCTCGTCGTCATCCTCTAGGCGTGAGCGGCACCGTGGCAAACACCGGGACGGTGGCGGCAGCAAGAAGAAGAAGAAGCGGTCACGGTCCCGGGGAGAGAAGCGGTCTGGGGATGGAGGCGAGAAGAACCCCGCACCCACCCAGCAGCTCTCCGGCTCCACCATCTCAGGAGGCGAGAGAGACAGCCGCCGCCGCGGGGCTGTGCCGCCCTCCATCCAGGACCTCACGGACCACGATCTCTTCGCCATCAAGCGGACCATCACGGTGGGCCGGCTTGACAAGTCCGACCCCCGAGGACCCTCACCGGCCCCGACCTCTTCACCCAAACGTGAGGTCCTGTACGACTCAGAGGGACTGAGCGGTGAGGAGCGGGGTGGCAAGAGCAGTGAGAAGGACCGTCGCCGCTCTGGAGCTGCCTCCTCCTCTTCCTCCCGGGAGAAGGGGTCTCGTCGGAAGGCACTGGATGGGGGGGATCGGGATAGGGACAGAGATAGGGACAGGGATAGGTCATCCAAGAAGGCTCGGTCCTCAAAGGAGACAGCACCTTCTTCAGGGCCCCCGCCAAAGCCACCCGTCAGCAGTGGCTCAGGCTCCTCGTCCTCATCGTCCTCCTGTTCCTCCCGGAAGGTGAAGTTGCAGTCAAAGGTGGCGGTGCTGATCCGAGAGGGTGTCAGCAGCACCACCCCCGCCAAGGATGCTGCATCTGCTAGCCTGGGCTCCATCGGTGTCAAATTCAGCCGGGACCGTGAGAGCCGCTCTCCTTTCCTCAAACCTGATGAACGGGCCCCCACTGAAGTGGCCAAAGCAGCTCCCGGCAGCACCAAGCCCAAAAAGACCAAGGTCAAGGCCAAGGCTGGGGCCAAGAAAGCCAAGGGGACCAAGGGAAAGACCAAGCCATCTAAGACCAAGAAAAAGATCCGCAGTGGAGGAAGCAGCGGGGGCAGTGGTGGCACCGTGTTGCTGAAGAAGTCTAAGGCAGATAGCTGTAGCCAGGCAGCAGGAGCCAAGGGGACTGAAGAGACTTCCTGGTCCGGGGAGGAGCGGGCAGCCAAGGCCCCTACCACCCCACCCCTCAAGGCAGCCCCTCCGCCCCCTGCACTCACTCCGGACTCACAGACTGTGGACAGCAGCTGCAAGACCCCTGAAGTCTCCTTCCTGCCCGAGGAGACCACTGAGGAGGCTGGGGTCCGAGGTGGGGCAGAAGAGGAGGAGGAAGAAGAGGAAGAGGAGGAGGAGGAAGAGGAGGAGGAGGAGCAGCAGCCTGCCACAACCACAGCCACCAGCACAGCTGCAGCTGCCCCAAGCACTGCCCCCAGTACAGGGTCTACAGCTGGCGACTCAGGGGCAGAGGATGGGCTGGCTGCCCGTGTTTCCCAGCTGCCCACGCTGCCCCCACCCATGCCCTGGAACCTGCCAGCTGGTGTGGACTGCACCACCAGTGGCGTCCTAGCCTGTGAGTGTCCTTTGGGATGTGGGAGGCTGGAGCAGATGAGAAAGGATCAGGGAGGATGGGGACTGATGGGCACAGACTTGGAGGCAGTGGTGNTTATGGGTCAGGGTATCTATGGGGTGGAGTTGTTGGGTGCATCCTATGGATTGGCACACTAAAGCACTTGGAGTACTGCCTGGTAGTGCAGCGAGTGTCAGCAGGAGGGCCAGCAAGTTGGGGACCAGTGCTGAAGTGCTGGCTTGCCTGCTGGCTCCTTTGCTGGGGACAGGGCAGAGGGAGTATGTCCTTGACCACGTCTCTCTGTCTCCCCCATTCCTTTGCAGTTTCTCCACAGTCTCACTCTTCTCGACCCACCTGTGCCCGCCACCTCCTCACCTTGGGCACAGGAGATGGGGGCCCCGCCCCACCCCCTGCCCCCTCCTCTGCTTCCTCCTCACCTTCCCCTTCCCCCTCCTCATCCTCCCCTTCCCCTCCTCCACCCCCACCACCCCCTGCCCCCCCAGCCCCACCTGCACCCCGATTCGACATCTATGACCCCTTTCACCCCACGGATGAGGCCTATTCCCCACCACCTGCTCCAGAGCAAAAGTACGACCCCTTTGAGCCCACTGGTTCCAACCCCAGCTCATCAGCGGGAACCCCATCACCTGAGGAGGAAGAGGAGGAAGAGGAAGAAGAGGAGGAGGAGGAGGAAGGCCTGTCACAGAGCATCAGCCGCATCTCAGAGACCCTGGCAGGCATCTATGATGACAACAGCCTGAGCCAGGACTTCCCAGGTGATGAGAGCCCCTGTCCAGACCCTCAGCCCCCACAGCCCACTCCAGCTCCTGGAACACCGCACCAGGCAGACTCCACACGGGCTGATGGAGCTACCCGCCGGCGCGTCTTTGTGGTGGGGACCGAGGTGGAGGCCTGTCGAGAAGGCAAGGTCTCGGTGGAGGTGGTGACGGCCGGCGGAGCTGCTCTCCTGCCGTCCCTGCTGCCACCTGCCGACTCAGAGATCGAGGAGGGCGAGATTGTCCAGCCGGAGGAGGAGCCCAGGGTGGCGCTTTCTGTTTTCCGGGCCCGGGCCACCCGACCTCCTCCTGCGTCCTCGGCCACTCCTGTGGCCCAGCCCCTGCCCCAACCTCCTGCTCCCCGGGCCCCCGAGGGGGACGACTTCTTGTCTCTGCACGCGGAGTCCGATGGGGAAGGGGCCCTGCAGGTGGACTTAGGGGAGCCGACCCCCGTGCCACCCGCTGCCGCTGACACGCGCTGGGGTGGCCTGGACCTCCGCCGCAAGATCCTGACTCAGCGACGGGAGCGCTACCGCCAGCGCTCACCCTCCCCAGCCACGGCCCCCGCCACTGCTGCTGCCTCTGCGGGCCAGTCCACCCGCAAGAAGTCCAGGCGGGAGCGCAAGCGGAGCGGCGGCGAGGCCAAGGAGGCCACCTCCTCCTCGTCCGGTGCCCAACCAGCCCCGCCGGCTCCGGCTTCCCCCTGGGACTCCAAGAAACACCGCTCCCGGGACCGCAAGCCAGGCTCCCATGCCTCCTCGTCCACCCGCCACCGCTCCCGGTCCCGCTCTGCCCGTCGCCGCTCGCACAGCACTGAACGCCGTCGCGGGGGCAGTCGCAGGTCGCGATCCCGGGAGAAGCGACGGAGGCGGCGGCGCTCTGCCTCTCCGCCCCCGGCCACCTCCTCGTCGTCATCCTCTAGGCGTGAGCGGCACCGTGGCAAACACCGGGACGGTGGCGGCAGCAAGAAGAAGAAGAAGCGGTCACGGTCCCGGGGAGAGAAGCGGTCTGGGGATGGAGGCGAGAAGAACCCCGCACCCACCCAGCAGCTCTCCGGCTCCACCATCTCAGGAGGCGAGAGAGACAGCCGCCGCCGCGGGGCTGTGCCGCCCTCCATCCAGGACCTCACGGACCACGATCTCTTCGCCATCAAGCGGACCATCACGGTGGGCCGGCTTGACAAGTCCGACCCCCGAGGACCCTCACCGGCCCCGACCTCTTCACCCAAACGTGAGGTCCTGTACGACTCAGAGGGACTGAGCGGTGAGGAGCGGGGTGGCAAGAGCAGTGAGAAGGACCGTCGCCGCTCTGGAGCTGCCTCCTCCTCTTCCTCCCGGGAGAAGGGGTCTCGTCGGAAGGCACTGGATGGGGGGGATCGGGATAGGGACAGAGATAGGGACAGGGATAGGTCATCCAAGAAGGCTCGGTCCTCAAAGGAGACAGCACCTTCTTCAGGGCCCCCGCCAAAGCCACCCGTCAGCAGTGGCTCAGGCTCCTCGTCCTCATCGTCCTCCTGTTCCTCCCGGAAGGTGAAGTTGCAGTCAAAGGTGGCGGTGCTGATCCGAGAGGGTGTCAGCAGCACCACCCCCGCCAAGGATGCTGCATCTGCTAGCCTGGGCTCCATCGGTGTCAAATTCAGCCGGGACCGTGAGAGCCGCTCTCCTTTCCTCAAACCTGATGAACGGGCCCCCACTGAAGTGGCCAAAGCAGCTCCCGGCAGCACCAAGCCCAAAAAGACCAAGGTCAAGGCCAAGGCTGGGGCCAAGAAAGCCAAGGGGACCAAGGGAAAGACCAAGCCATCTAAGACCAAGAAAAAGATCCGCAGTGGAGGAAGCAGCGGGGGCAGTGGTGGCACCGTGTTGCTGAAGAAGTCTAAGGCAGATAGCTGTAGCCAGGCAGCAGGAGCCAAGGGGACTGAAGAGACTTCCTGGTCCGGGGAGGAGCGGGCAGCCAAGGCCCCTACCACCCCACCCCTCAAGGCAGCCCCTCCGCCCCCTGCACTCACTCCGGACTCACAGACTGTGGACAGCAGCTGCAAGACCCCTGAAGTCTCCTTCCTGCCCGAGGAGACCACTGAGGAGGCTGGGGTCCGAGGTGGGGCAGAAGAGGAGGAGGAAGAAGAGGAAGAGGAGGAGGAGGAAGAGGAGGAGGAGGAGCAGCAGCCTGCCACAACCACAGCCACCAGCACAGCTGCAGCTGCCCCAAGCACTGCCCCCAGTACAGGGTCTACAGCTGGCGACTCAGGGGCAGAGGATGGGCTGGCTGCCCGTGTTTCCCAGCTGCCCACGCTGCCCCCACCCATGCCCTGGAACCTGCCAGCTGGTGTGGACTGCACCACCAGTGGCGTCCTAGCCTGTGAGTGTCCTTTGGGATGTGGGAGGCTGGAGCAGATGAGAAAGGATCAGGGAGGATGGGGACTGATGGGCACAGACTTGGAGGCAGTGGTGATGCCCCAAAAGGGGTAGGTATATAGTGATATGGACTGGGAGGGCTGGGGGCGGGTGAGGGTCAATCAGGTATCTGGGCATGCTGGGGGAGAGCAGGGCAGATAGGAGTAGGTGGTAGCCAGCACAGAGTGGAGGAGTGGGATGGGTTCTGGGGTCCACCTAGAGCTAGATTAGGATGGATTGGTGGAGGGACCAGGAGGAATGGCTCGAGCAGGGCACTGTGTCCCTCAGGGGATGGCAGTAGCCTCTGCCAGACCACAGAGGTAGGGGAGAGAATTTGGAACTGGCAGTGGGAGGTCAGGAGACAGAATCTCATTCCTACCACCATCTTGTCACTAGTGACCCTGGGATTCCTCCCCCACCCCACCCCCATACACACACATACACACCTTGAGTTCCAAGAACATTCAGGTGTGGAGTGGTTCTCCTAATGGCCAAGAGGCCCCCTTTTTCCAGGTTCTAAGCGTGATGCCTTGCGGCCTGTCCTCTGGCCCAGGGTGGGGGGATTGGTAGCAGGTGGCTAGGTGAGGTTCCCTGTCTCCTCTCCTGTCATCTCCTCCCCATCTCCATGTCATCATCTCTATCTCCTGCAGTGACTGCACTTCTCTTCAAGATGGAAGAAGCCAACCTGGCGAGCCGAGCAAAGGCTCAGGAGCTGATCCAAGCCACCAACCAGGTGGGCTTCCCTGGGGAAGAGTCCCCACAGCCCCTTCTTTTGTTTATTGCCTCGGGTTAGGAGAGGAACTACAACTCCCAGCAGGCCTTGGGGCAAGGTATCAGCCAGAAGAGGAGCCTGTGGTCCTGGGATTGTTGGGAAATTGGGGCAGGAATACTGGGGGTGCATGTTCCCTCTTTTCCTCCATCTCTGTTTGCTTATCCACCCTCCACCTCCTTTCCACAGATCCTCAGCCACAGGAAGCCGCCCTCAAGTCTGGGGGTAACCCCAGCTCCTGTGCCCACCTCTCTGGGTCTGCCCCCTGGCCCCTCTAGCTACTTGCTTCCTGGCAGCCTCCCCCTGGGGGGCTGTGGCTCTACCCCTCCCACCCCAACTGGGCTGGCTGCCACATCTGACAAGAGAGAGGGCAGTAGCAGCTCCGAGGGACGTGGGGACACAGACAAGGTGAGCTGGCCTTGGGAAAGCCCTTACACACCTTGTGTACCATGCCAGAGAGAGAGCTGGAGATCCCCATAAAATTCCCCATATGACCAAAAGGAAGAATTTTCTCACGTAAGGGGAGAGTGGGGTGGCAGGAGAATCTCCATGTGAGAAACAGAGGGCGGGCCATAGCTTAGCCAGTCAGCTGTCCATGGCATGTGCAGCCGCTGATCCTGGAGCTCTTACTCTGCCCTTTGTCCTCTGTTGCCACATCTGAGATGGGTGTTGGGAAATAGCCCCTTTCTTTTAGCTGCATCTCTTTAGAAACCTGCTTTCTGTTGGGCTAGGAAAGCCTGAGGAGCCCCTCCAGGGTGGCCTGTGGCTCTCCTGGCAGTAGAGCTTTCCTGATGGCTCAGTAGCTCAGCAGTTTGCATTCGTGTCATCATGGTGTTGGAGATGTTACGTCTGGAGAATGTCAGCCATATTGCTCTGCCCCTCCCAGGACTCAGTTTACCTGCTCCCATCTCCCCTTGGCCCTGGGGCATAGGGGGCAGCTGCCTGGCTGGGGAGGGTGACCTCCCTCAGAATGGTGCACAGAGTGACCATCCCTGTTCCTGGCAGAGGGCCTGCTCTTCTCTGGTCTCCTGCTAGAGATTTCTCATTTGTTTGCTTTTGTGAAGATTTCGCTTAAGGCTGTTTTAACCCTGCAGGCTGGCCCCAGGCAGAAAGCTACTTCCCTAGGAGCCCGAACTTTCTACCTGGCTCCCTGGTCTGTCCCTTCCTTTTTGTCCCCATGGCTATCACCCTCAGAACAATCACAGCTCCTTTAATTGAGTCCTTGCTCTGTGCCTGGCCTGTGCTTTGTCCTCCATGTGCATCACCTTAGTCCTCCCCATAGGTATTGTCCCCATTCTACACATGAGCCACAAAGAGGTTCAGTAGCCAGTCTACGGGTCTGAGGTGTCAGAGCTGTGGAGTGCTAGACCGGGATTCCAGTGCAAATGCACCATCTTCACAACCTGAACTTGGAACCTGACCGTGCCTCTGGGCTCAGCTAACAACCCCCCACCACACCTGCCACTACTGTGCTTCTAAAGCCAGAGTCCCTGCTCTCCACAAGTGCCCCTCAGCCCACTTGGGAGTCAGAGCAGTGTCATAAAACCCCAAACTGGGTCTTAACACTGCCCCGCTAAAAAGCCCTTGACAGTTTCCTGCTGCAATCGGAATAAATCCTATAAAGTCTGATTAAAAACAATTGTAATTGCCTGGCTAACGTCTCCCCACCAGACCGTGAACTTTGTGAGGGCAGGGGACATGTGTCCTGGCCATGGCCAGGCCTGGCACAGCTCAGGGTTTAGCCTAGAGGAGATGCTTAGTGACATTCAGAGGCCCAGACCTGGCCTGTGGTCTTAGGCAGCTGCAGCAAGGGAAGCATAGGGCAGACCTTCCACAGGCAGGACTTCCACCTCCAGGAAGAGCTGGATGGTCAAGAAGGCTAAGCTGGTGGGCAGAGGTGAGAGGAGGCTGGGGCTTCCACTGACACTCATCAGGCCCTTGCTGTCCCTTCTTGCAATGCTGTCACCACCCCAGTATCTGAAGAAGCTGCACACGCAGGAGCGGGCAGTGGAGGAGGTGAAGCTGGCCATCAAGCCGTACTATCAGAAGAAAGACATCACCAAGGAAGAGTACAAGGACATCTTGAGGAAGGCCGTCCACAAGGTGGGGCACAGAGGGGGAGGGAGAGATGGGGACACACAAAGGTGGGTAGAGGATGAGATGGAGAGAGACGTGCAGTCATATGCAGATAGGGAGACAGGGATGGGAGGGTCACCTGGGAGGCAGCAGGGTGACTGGATTTCCTCAAGGCCACTTGGGCCTGTTCTTCTGGCACTGGAGAGCCTGTTGTCAAGGGGAACAAGTGGGGACCTTGGCCTGATTGTTGGGGGAGTGGCTCCCATCTGGTCCCAAACTGTTCTCAGCAGTCAAGTGGAGGGGACCCCAGGGGGCTGGCAGTGACTCCAGCTGCCTGCCCCACCCCATTCCCCAGATCTGCCACAGCAAAAGCGGGGAGATCAACCCGGTGAAGGTGAGCAACCTGGTGCGGGCCTACGTCCAGCGCTACCGCTACTTTCGCAAGCATGGCCGTAAGCCGGGGGACCCCCCAGGTCCCCCACGGCCACCCAAGGAGCCAGGGCCCCCCGACAAGGGTGGTCCGGGCCTGCCCCTGCCCCCTCTCTGAGACTCCTGGCCAACTCTTCCCCACCTCACCTCTTTGAAATTCTGGACATATTTATGGCTCCGCCTCCCCACGTCCCTCCCCTGTCAGTGGGAAGATTGGGGGAGGGTTGCTGCGGGGAAGAGGAGAGCCCCCTACCCTGCCCAGCCCCATGCCCATCTCCCTTGTACCCAAGCCTGTCCCTGTTGCCCCTCTGCTCTGTTCATGCTCCTCCCCCCAATTTCATTAAAGATTTCATGAAATGTTGTCCCCAAGCCCATTATTTTAGCTCTTTTCAGAGACAGATTTGGGAAGGGGTTGGGGAGGGGCACCCAGGAGGCCTGGGCTAAGCCTGAGGGTGGGAAGCAGGGAAACCAGACTGTGATTTGGGACAAGTGCATTGCCCTCTCTGGGCTTGTTTCCTTATGTGGAAAGTAGACATTGTGAGGATTAAGATGTAGGCAGGTGAAGCACTTAGAGCACCACCTTCAGATAGTAAGCTGTTGCTAGAAAGTGGTGGTGACAGGGAGGTAGGGGTCCTAGGCCTCACCTGATCAATGTCTTCCAAGCTCAGAGCACCTGGTTGCTATTTGTCTACCTTGGAATTGCCCATTGAGTTGGATTCTTTTCAGCAGTCTTGTGAGGTTGGCATGATCTAATCCACTCTCCTGAGAGAAAAACTGAGACACACAGGAGCAAGGGTCACACAGTGAGGCAAGGCTGCTCTGGCTTCCATCAGTCCTGTTACCCAGAACTGAGGCCCAGTGAGGAGGTGGCAGTGCCCAGAGCCACTGGGGAAGGCAGGTTTTATGTAATCCAGGGGTGGCCACGGAGTTCCCTTTACAGCTGCCTGTTCCAGCCCCCATGCAGAGGGAAGCCTGAAGTCTAGAAGGAAGGACGTTTGTCCGAACCGTTTATAGGCTCTGGATTCAGCCTTGGGGCCTCCATTGTAGAGTGGCAACCCTGGAGTCAGACCTGGATTCTGATCCATTTTGGGGTTTCCTACTTTGTGACCTTAGCGCCTCTTCAAGCCTCAGTGTCTTGGTCTGTAAAATGGAGGTGACTGTCACTTCCTCAGGTTCCTGGGTAGAGGTGAGGTGGCAAGTGTTAGCTGCCCCATGCACAGTGCATGAGGATCAGGCACTGAGCATGAGGTGTGGGTAGCTGTATAGATGGGTAAACTGAGACTCCAAGAAGGAATAACAACCAACTTGGGTTCAGGGCTGGACTGGGGACACCCAAAACCAGACACACACAAGTGGTGACCATAGCAGTAACCAGTTTATTGGCCAAGGTGGGGTGTTAGGAGCCTGCAGCCATGAGGACTAAGGTTTCAGGCCTCCCCAGTGACCTGGAAATCCATGTCCTCGAGCAGGTCCTGTAGGTAGGCCTTATACTGGTCAGAGGTAAGGGAAAGTGGTTGGCTGTTGGAAATGTGCAGGTCCACAGTGTTCTCCAGGGAGGAGGCACCCCCTACCCGGGCCATGTCTAACAGGGCCCTGAGGCACGTGGGAACAACCTGCAGGAGGCAGGGGAGAAACACAAGTCAGGGAAAATGCTCAATCATTGTCTACAATGTGGGGGGAGGAGTGGGGGCTGACAGGACTATAACTCCCAACAGCCCATCACTGCAACCCAGGATGAACCATTCGGCCCTGGCCTGAGAGTTGTAGTTATATTAACAAATAGGGGAAGCCAGAGAGTGTTCCTAGGGTTGAGAGTGCTATAAGGGATCCCAGAAGTTAGGGCTGAGCAGCTCATGTTGAGGACTTTTGGGAGCTGTAGTTCTTCCCAAAAGCTGGTAGAACTTGTAGTCCACCAACTTCCACATGGTTTAGAGAGTTCAAAACAGGCTCTGAGGGTGAGGCAATGGGAAGAACACCCAGAAGCTTCTGAGGATGAGGAACCAGTGGTTGCAGACTCTTGGAAATTGTAGAGGAGCTTCTGGGAGTCATAGTTACTTGGAGCGATGTTTTCCCTTTGTAAAACTACCCCTCTCAGCCCCAGGAACCGATGGCTGCAAGCACCTTGACCATCACGAGCCTCTTGGTCCACGGCTGGCCCTGGGGCCATGGTTCCCCCACGCAGAACCAGATGGTGTAGCGTGGTGAGCGTCTGCTTCCTTCGATGAAGGCAATCAGATCTGGGGACCAGGAACCTAGTCAGCAATGGGGAAGACCCTCTGCCTGCTCCTCCCCCCCAAATCTGAGTAATATCCCCACCATTTCACCTGACCTAAGGCCCTATGTCACCATCACAAGGAGGCCGCCAGTCTGGGGAAAGTCTCCATGGTTCTGGACCAAACTTAAGTGTTCCTCCTCCCACCCATCCATCAGAGTGGGGCTGGAAGATCATCCCCTGCCATCACAGAGCCTCAGCATTCAGGATGGGAAAACAGGCCCAGAGAAGGGGAGTTCATTCTCCCAAAGATGCTTAGTGATTATGGAATAGAAGGTGGTTATCGTTTACTGCTCTGTAAACCCCAACCCATCCATCAGAGTGGGGCTGGAAGATCATCCCCTGCCATCACAGAGCCTCAGCATTCAGGATGGGAAAACAGGCCCAGAGAAGGGGAGTTCATTCCCCCAAAGATGCTTAGTGATTATGGAATAGAAGGTGGTTATCGTTTACTGCTCTGTAAACCCCTAAGGCTGTGTTGTCCAATATGTAACCATTTGCTAAGTGTGGCTATTTAAATTTAAATTGTAGTTAATTAAAATGAAATAAAATTAAAAAGTCACTCCTCAGTTGCTTTCACCTCACTTGAGTGCTCAATAACCACATGTGCCTAGTGGATATGATATTGTACTTTTTTTTTGGTGGCTGGCCAGTATGGGGAATTGAACCCTGACCTTGTTAAATGGCTATGCTCTAACCAACTGAGCAAACCGGCCAGCTCTTAGTAGATATCATATCAGACAGTGCAAATATGATCATTTCCGTCATCACAGAAAGTTCTATTGGACTGTGAAGCCCTAAGGGATTTATTTTTCCAGCTAGTTTGTCTATCCACCATAATAATTAATGATGATGAGCACCTTCTGTATACTAGGCCCTGTGCCTCATATCAGCTCTGGCAGGTGGGTGGACAGACGTCATCACAGAAAGTTCTATTGGACTGTGAAGCCCTAAGGGATTTATTTTTCCAGCTAGTTTGTCTATCCACCATAATAATTAATGATGATGATGATAATAGTTAATTCCCTGAGCACCTTCTGTATACTAGGCCCTGTGCCTCATATCAGCTCTGGCAGGTGGGTGGACAGAGACAGTCCTCAGACTTGACAGGCTCAGGCTCACTGTGTACCCCAGGTTGCAAAGTGAGCAGAATGGTAGGGTATGAATTCCATCCCAAATTGCCTGGCTCCAGAGTTCTTAACCACCGTGCCCTGCTGCTTTCCACTCAGGGCAGAGCTAAGCCCCTGCCTCACTCACCTGCCACAAAGGGTCCCAGGTCGAACACACCTCCTTCTTTGTCCTTGAGGACCTCACCATCAGGCCCATGCATGCTGTCAGGGAGCAGCTCCTCGCCCACAGCCCAGTACGTGTGGCAGTGCCCCAGCCGCTGGGCCCAGAGCCACTGCCCTGTCCGCCCCAGAGCCAGTCCCCCCTCCAGGCAGCTCAGCACACGCCTCACGTAGCCTGTCACTCCCTTGTCTGTCAGGGACACCCCAGGGTCTGGCAGTGTTATTGGCTGTCCAGGCAGCATCCTGTCCCCTGCGTCTGGCCCCACCAGCCGCAGACCCTCTGGGCAGAAGACGGTCTGCTGGAAGACTTGGCGGCCTCGGTAGAAGGCGGTCACCTCGAACTCCCACTCTGGGCAGTGGCAGTGGTGCAGTGAAGGGGGAGAGAGATAGAGAGGGTGTGAGGGGTCTATTGCCCCAGCCTCAGCTCCTCCCAGCCCACAGCTGACACTCACCTTCCTCGGGCACAAATAATTGCCTCAGTGGGTTTTCATGGGGTTCCAGGTTTGGGCAGGAAGTAGGGTTGTCCAAGCTGGGACTCTGAGGGTAGTGCTCAAGGGCCACAGCCAGGCCTGAGGGCCTCCCATCTGGGAGTGGGGCCAAGATCATGTCACCCAGTAACTCCTCCAGAATGTCTTCCTGGGGTGGGGGTGGGGGGGGGAGGAGAAAAGCCGGGCATTTCAACAGCCTTTTCTGGAGACTTCATGTAGACCAGGCCTTGTGCTAGCAATGTGGGGACACAGGAGTCAGACCTGAGCTTTGCCCTCAAGGGGCTTCCAGTCTGGTGTGGGGGAGAGGAGGCTGTGGGCACAGACAGCAAAATACCCGTATATGCTCTAATGAATGCTGGGTAAGACCTGGGCAGGGCAGGCTGGGTAGAATTTCAGATGGGACAATTCCCTCGCACAGACATCAGCAAGATCAAGGGGAAGGAGGTTTTAACTTCCCAAGCAGCTGAGGGCATCCTGCAAATTGAGAAAAGCTATGAAATCCTGGAAAGTTGTGTTACGGTCTCGAATGCCCAATAAAAACTTTGAATTTTCTCCCAAGGAGGCTGGAGACCCATGGGAGGACTGGAAGCAGGGGAGGGACAGCGTCAGCTCTGGGTCAGGTGTGTGACAGACTGGAGGAAGAAAATGGAGGCTGGGGCAATGGTCCAGGGGTAGAGAACAGGCCTGAACAAGCCCATGGGGCCAAGGCAGAGACGGAAGGGCAAGAGGTTTGGGTGCATTCTCACTTGGGTATCAGAGGTACTGCCTCCGCCATTGGTGTCTGGAGAGGTATCCGGCTGGGGAAAGTCTCCAACTCCTGTTGAGAAAGGTGGTGAGTGGAATAGAAGTGCCAGGGACCCTGGAGATCCCAGTCCTCCTTGCGAAGCCCCGCTCTGGCACACCTGAGGTCACAAACTCGTAAATCTTATGCGGGTCGTGAGGGTCCTTGCTCCGGTCCTCGGCTAAACGCAACACTTCCTTTCGGTTCAGGGCAGACCGGAAATTCCTTTTCCAGGTTGGCAGGTCGGGCTTATCCTTCCCAGGAGTGTAGGCTCCGCTGGCTTCGGCCCATGCCTGGGACACCAGTAGTACCAGGATAGTGGGGAGGATGACTTAGACTCCGCCCCTGGAGACCTAACCCTGTCTCTTCCCGTTCTGACTCTCTTCCCTCTCCTCCTGCCAAGTTTTAACTCAACAAGGTTCCATCCCCAAATTGTCCAATTTTCCGTACTCCAGTCTTCCCCCTACCATCCACCCCCAACACCCACCTCCAGCTTTCAAAAACCTTTGTTTTCTAAGTCAGCCTTCTAGGTCCTACTCGATGTCTAACCCCGTCACCACCTGCCCCAGGACAACCTAGGGGATAACCCCTCCACCTCACACTGTTTACCAGCAGTGGTGTATTCTAAATCGGTGGTTAGTACCTTCGGCTTTGGGGCTCTGAGTCTCAGGTTTTTGGGGCTCTGATTCTAAAGTTCCAGGAATCTCCTCTAGAACTCTACAACCAAGAGCCCCGCCCCCAGCGAGCCCCCGACCTCCAGGATGTATTTCCTTTGCATTCAAACACCGCTTTCCAGAACCTGGCAGCTGCAACCCTGCCTCCTCCCCACCAGTCAGTCTACCATCCGATCCTTCTAGCCCCGCCCGGCCCCTTCTGACTCCACCTGCCAGCTTTGGCACGAGCCCGCCCCACGCGTGCTAACCCCGCCTTCTCGGCTCCGCCCCCTCGGAATCTTTCCTGTCGCGGGCTCAGCTCTGGGTTTCCCGCGCTGGGCGCACGCACCTGGAAGATGCCGAAGTCCTCCTGCTGCGCATCCTGCCTCAGGCCGTGCTTCCAAGGGATGCGGAAGCGCGTGCGGCTCTCGTTCACCCAGGCCACACCCTCCAGCTGCCCCAGGTCCAGCTGAGCTACCAGCCAGGGAAGGATCCTCGGCTTTGGGGTTCCCATGGTCCGACCTGCGCACACAGGGCAGTTCTTGGGTCCGGGCGGCCTCCCGGGCCTATTTGGCCTGGGGGTTCCGCACCTAGACCTCCCTTTCAAGGGCCACGGCTCGGGGCCTTCACCCATGTTTTCCTGTGGAGACCTCCTCTTCCTATCCTCCAGAGCAGCACCCTAATTCTGCGAGGACTCCATCCCGTATCCATTGTAGAACCCCCTCCCTTCCCCAGCATATTCAGTGCAGACTCACTACTCCCTCAATTCCGCTAGTGTAGACCCCTACCTCTCTGTCATCAAAAGCAGGTACTTTCACTTTCAGGATAGAGCCCTCCTCCCCTCCCTAGCTATTTCAGTGCACACACTACTCACTCTACCTATAAACCTCTACCTCCCGCACTCACCCCAGTGTAGTCCCCCTCCCACCCATTTCCAAAGCAGAACCTCCATCCACAATTTCCCCCAGACAGGCTCCCTCCTCCAGGGCACGCCCCCACTTCCTAGAATTAACTACCTCCCACTTGCAGAGTCCATCTTTCCCCTCCTAGATCCCCAGTGCAGACGCCTCCTCTCTTCTCCCTTCCTATCTTGATCTCCAGCGCCGGCCGTTGTACTTCCCTCCTTATCTCCCTTTCCCCAAGCGCACAGTCTCCCCGCCAAGTGCCAGTGTAAGACCCATCCTGGCTCCCTCTCCTCACTCACGGACGCCACCACTCTCCCTGGCTCTTCCGCATTATCTACGTTGGAGGGTAGGGGCGAGCAGAGCGCTAGAACCCACCCCTGTCTCTGGGCTCCAGGTAGCTCTCAGACTCGAAGCTGCGCACCCGCTTCCCTTTAGCCGAGCTTTAGAGCGCTGAGGCTTTCTTTTCTATCGATTTCTTCAAATAAAAACAACTTTATCATCCTTTGGGTGACAGACTTCAAAGCAAAAGAGGCGGTCCTGAGCCGGGGCCGTCCCCCTCATTCCCTTTTTCGGCCTTTTGACCACAGGCATGCTGGGAACGTAATATGCAAATCAAGCGGGCACTCCGTGCTCCGCCCCTTCCACGTTACCAAATCGGCCCAGTGCGCAGGCGCGGGAAAGTTGAACTAATTAAAGTTTGTACAAGGAGCGTGGAGGAGGCGACGGCGGCGGCGGGCGCCGGACCAGGTGAGCGGGTGTTGGCGAGGGCTGGAGTGAAGATGGAAGAGGAGAGGGCCATGATCCGAGAGAGGGCACCCGAGTGTCGCTTCTCCGACATCCAAGTGTCTAGAATCCCCAGGATTCCAGCCTGAGTCAGATACGTCGGAACTACATCTCCCAGGAAGCTGCGCGGCGAACAAGCGCGGATCGAGCGGAATGTTTGCCTTGAAGGCTGCTGGGATTAGTAGTTCCCGACCCTCTAAGGGCTTTGGTAGTTTGGCATATGCCTCCGTCGGGGGCCCAAGCCTCCTACTCCCTCGGGGACCCAAGGGTCCGGTGCCTTCGTCCATTTCTTTTCTTTCTTTTTTTTTTTTTTTTTGCGGCTGGCCGGCAAGGGGATCCGAACCATTGACCTTAGTGTTACAACGCCTGTTCTCTAACCAATTGAGCTAACCGGCTAGCCCTTTAGTCAGTTTCTATCTCAGATTTAGACCCACTAATCCGGGTTCCCAACCTCCTTACTTTTCTACGGTACGGTCAAGGAGTCTTTTTCCTCATCTCTCTTCTCTCTCCGAGACTCAAGAGTCTGGGCCCCCAGATTCCAGCTCTCCAAAGGATCCAGGAGGTCAGGCCTTCAGCACCTTCCTTCCTTAGGGACTCATGAGTCCTGGCCCCCAAGGCTCCACTTCCTGTTGAACCCTGGAGCCCGCTCTCTCACAGGTGCCTCCATGGCAGGCTCGCAAGAGCTGGGGCTCCGGGAAGACACGCTGAAGGTCCTAGCTGCCTTCCTTAGGCGGGGCGAGGCTACTGGGTCTCCTGTTCCAACCTCACCCAGGTAAGAGAAATTGCCCTTTTCCCTCAGGGGCCTGCATTTAGGGTGGGTCCCTCTCTATCTTTGGCTCCTGGTCTCAGTTTGTCTCCTCTCTTTATATCTGGCTCAATTCCCTGTCCCTGGGCTTGCAAGGAGAGGTCCGCGGCGGGAGGAAAAAAGGACTTTGTGTATGGGATCTCTGGGGTCACTCTCTGAGATCCCTCTTCCCAGGAGTCCTACCCAGGAGGAGCCAACAGACATCCTGAGCCGCCTTCGAAGATGTCTTCCCTGCCCCCTGGGGCAAGGAGCAGTTCCCCCTGAGTCCCCTCGGCCTTGCTCCCTGCCTGTCCGCCACTGCTATGGTTCAGAGCCTGGTAAGAAATTTCCTTAGATCACCCGTGAAACTAGCAGGGCCAGGAACCTTGATTCCTAAAGCATAGACAGGATAAGGTGCTAGTTTCAGATCACTCAGCTAGGGGGTAGCTCTGTGGGGTCTCCAGGACCAACCCTCACCATCCTGTCCTCTCCTCCCCATAGCCCCCAGTTAGATTTCTGTCAGTTCTGTGGACTGACTCTGGAAGGTGAGAGACTTGGTTTTCAGTTATAGCTCCCTGGCTGTTTTGGTTGTATGACTCTGGGAAAAATTCTGCCTCTTCCTTGCTCCCCTGTTTTTCCAGTAGCAGAGTTGGTGGTCATTAGATTTGATCAAGAATGACCAATAAGTTTCCTCTCCTGTGTGAGCCTGGATAGACTAGTAATGGCTGCTGGGACTGCTGGCTTGAAAAGGAGTTCACAGCTGGGGAGAGGAGTGCTGTGATGGATTTTGGTGATGCCTGAAATGAGTGAAGGGTGTGGTGGTACTGTAATAGCAGGAGTGCCTTGTGTTTGCCTTGCTTGAATGAAATAATCTTCAGGTTGCAGTTCAGCTCTAACATTCTAAGTCCAGTTAAGGACACGATAAAGTGGAAAGTACCAGGGTTTTGGTGTCTTACCAAGTTACTCACCGGGCCTCAGTTTACCACATTATAAAATGGAAATCTTTGCTACCTGGCGAGGTGGTTGGGAGGAGAGAATCCACAAGTACCAGATGTCCTGGAGACGTGTCATTGACTTTTTTCACCCCAGGCCCAGCTACTCCAGATTTCTATGCTCTGGTGGCCCAGCGGCTGGAACTGCTGGTCCAAGAGCAACTGAAGACTCCACCTAGCCCAGGTGAGGTGCAGAGGAGCCCTGGATAAGGATGAGGGTAGGAAGGTAGTCAGGGTTCTGCCCCAGCCAAATTCTCTTCTGCCTCTAGAGTTACAAGGTCCCCCACCCACAGAGAAGGAAGCCCTACTGCGGAGGCTGGTGGCCTTGCTGGAGGAGGAGGCAGAAGTCATCAACCAGAAGGTGATGGGTATCTATTCCATCCCTTAGCGGGGATAGCAGTTGTGGGATGGTGGGGTGCTGGGATCAGAAACTGGATCTGCATTTTCTTTGGATATCAGTTAGAGAGAGGATGGGATAAGGAAGGCTCCATGAAGGGTTGAGTGACAGGAGTGTGGTTAAGGTAGTCCTTTAGTGGGTTTCATTGATTGTTAGAGGGGCGTAGCCTAAATGCAGGAGGTGTGGCCATTAGAAACATGATTTAGGAGTGATTGGGCCAATTGAGGAAGTAAGGGAATGAATGTGGGGGTGGAGGGAGTGTCTAAAATCTGATTGACTGCAGTAGGGGGATGTTGGGGAAATGTAGTGCTGACAACGCCAAGGTCAGGTACATATCCTCCTACTGGACAGCAGCACCCAAAAAAGAATGTTGGGGAAACGGACTACTGGAGGAGGCGTGGCTTGTGACTATGTCCTTGGACTTTTTTTCGGTGTTATCAGCACCTCACTCTACCTAGTGAGCTAACTGGCCAGCTCTGCCCTGGAATCTGATTGTCTCGGGAGCTTGGACAAAGTACATGGTCCTAAAATATTAATCATATGGTAGAAGACAAGACCTTAGGGCCGGCCCGTGGCTCACTCGGGAGAGTGCGGTGCTGATAACACCAACGCCCCGGGTTCGGATCCCATATAGGGATGGCCGGTTTGCTCACTGGCTGGGCGTGGTGCTGACAACACCAAGTTAAGGGTTGAGATCCCCTTACCGGTCATCTTTTTAAAANTAACATAAAAGTAAGAAACACAAAGTTTACCACAAAGTACAGGCTGACTCAAGAGAGTAAGCAGCTGCTTGCTGAAAATTAAGTTTGATACAAAGTAAAGCACAGACATCTAAGCCGCAGAAGTACAGGTTGACCCCAGGAAAGTGAGCAACAAGCCTGCCTTCTGGTGCGATTCAACTCTTACAGTTTTGCTGTCTAATACGTATCCATACTATCTGATGAATATAAACTCCACCTTACTGAGCATCTTTGGCTATCATGGTTACATAACCCCTTTCTACTGAGCATGCTTAGCCACTGGATTTGCATAAGTCACCCCCTGAGGTCTCAATTTCCCCTCGAAGGTGCCAAAAATAGGTACAACCAGCCACAGTAGCTCTCCCCTAGAGGAGGGGCCTGAGACCTCAGGGAGTGGTTTGAAACCCAGAGGTGTGTCTTGAAATCTGAACACATGGAAACTGAGCACCTCCTATCTCAAGAGCCCATACTGTTACGGGCCAGCCACCAAAAAAATAAACAGTTCAAGAGCATATACTGTATGCTCACAACTATTCATGTGAAAATCTGGAAAAGGCAGAGCTAAACTATAGTGGCAGATAACAGTCGGGGATTGCTTCTGAGGTTGGCTGGGGGAGGTGTTGACTGAAAAGGGTCATGATGGAATTTTCTGGGGTGATAGATATAGTCTATAAATTGCATATGATGTTGGTTACATAAGGTGTATATATCCAGTCTCATCAAATTACACTTGATTGGGTGAATATTGTATGTAAAGGATCCGAACCCGTGGCCTTGGTGTTATCAGCACCGCACTCTCCTGAGTGAGCCACAGGCCGGTCCTGGCCTCTGGGATTCTGATTGACTAGGGAAGCCCACTGAGGCATGGCTATAAGATAAGCATTCTAGGACCCAGCTAAAAGTAGAGCTTGGCCCTGGATGGCTGTCAAGGCCTCGGTAGGGGCGAGGCTTAGCAGATCAGGTTCTTGCCCACCTTCCTTGGAGCCGTAGAGTCTGGTTTATGATTGGCTAATGTGGTGGATGGGGCGTGGCTTAGAGTGTTAGCATCAAGAACCGGCCTGAACCAGGAAGCCACGCGTCCCATTTCCCTGGCCACTAAGGCATGACTGAGGCGGACCCTGCCTCTTCCCCTACCCACTCCACAGGTGGCCTCGGATCCCACCCTGCGTCGAAAGCTGGCCCGCCTGTCCGCAGGCTCTTTCGCTCGCCTGGTGGAGCTGTTCTCCAGTCGGGCAGGCAGCTCTCGCCCAAGCCTTGCACGCCTTTCAATGCCGTGCCCTGGGCCCCCGCCGCCTTCCCCAGAGCCCCTGGCCCGCCTAGCCCTGGCTATGGAGCTGAGCCGGCGCGTGGCCAGGCTGGGGGGCACCCTGGCCGGACTCAGTGTGGAGCACGTGCACAGCTTCGCGCCCTGGATCCAGGCCCACGGGGGCTGGGTGAGCTGCCGAAGCCTCTCCGGGCCTCACTTTGCCCAATTGTAATGTGATGGGGGGGCGGGGGGAACAGAGGGCTTCTTAGGTTTTCTTTCAGACCTCAGGTGTGCTTCCAGCTGTCCTGTCCATTGTACTCTGTTGAGCACCCACTGAACACCAGGCACTGCAGTGCAGACGCTATGCCTGGCTTAAACCACTGGTATAAACTAACAGTTGTGAGCCCCAGATGAGTGATTTCTCCTCCCTGGATCTTAGTTTCCTCATCTGTAAAGTGGGGAGAGTGGTAGTACTACCTCAAAAGATTAGTGTGACGATTAAAATGGGATCCTCCTGGTAAGTACTTGGAGCACTGCCTGGTACATCGTGGGCATTTGTTTGTGTGGTTATCTGGTTACTGTCTGCCTCTCCAACGATGCCTGCCGGAATACCCTTTCCCGGGTAACCTCCTGTCTTCTTCCCTTCCTCTGCTCTTTCTGGTCCGCTCCGGTATCACCCCCAGTGAGGCCTTCCCTGGTCCCCATTTACAATCACAGCCACCTCCATACCCTCCCACCCTCTCCCGTTCACCCTTTGCTGCTTTCCTTTTGCTTCTGCAGTATTCTGCATCTTCTAACAGATGGTAGAATTGATTTGTTTTACTTATTTTTAAAAATTTATTTCTGTTGTCTTCTGCTTCTGACATATCAACTTCAGAAGATCAAAGCGTCTTGCCTTGGGTTTTGCTCACTGCTTTATCTCCAGCGCCGGTCTCATTGTTGGATTGGGCTCCTATCCCCCATCTCCCTGCGTACCAGGCTTCCCCCGGTCCGATGGGCACCATCTCACTTAGCTGCCTCATGCATGGGTCGCTGTGGGGATTCCATGAGAGAAGGATGCACTCTCGGAATGTGACCATTGCTTCCCAGACTGGCAGGAGCTAGCCGGGTGTTTGAAGAGCAGGGAGGAGGAGGCCAATAGGGCTGGAGCAGGGTGAGCGAGGGAGAGGGTGAGAAACGAGAGCAGGAGGGACGGCCAGATGATGCGGTGCCTTGTGGTCACCCCCAGAACTTGAACTTTGAGTGAGCCAAGGTCTCTGCGCAGCGGATTGAGGTGTTAACAGGCGCCCTCTGACGGCCACGTGGGGAACAGACTGTAGGAGGCGAGGGCGGAAGTAGGGAGAGCTGGGCGGAGATGAGAATGCATCAGACCGAGGTGGGGCAGTGGAGGATTCTGGATTTAATTTGGAGAAAGAGCTGACAAATTTTGCTAATGGGCTGGATGTGGGGGCTGGGTCAAGGATGCTGGGCTAAGCAGCTGCAGGACAGTGTTTGAGTTTCCTGAGATGGGGGGGTCAGGGAGCAAGTTTGAGGGGGAGTCAGAGATGATTGGAGATGGTCCAGTTAAGAGCGAGATGCCCTTGAGACCTCAAAGCAGATGTTGAGGGGGCTGGATATAACAGTTGAGTTCAGCAAAGAAAGCTTGTTTATTTGTAAAAAAAAAAATTTTTTTTTACAAGAATGTTAACAGGTAAGCTTGGGTGAACATTCATGGTGAGCCAGTTACTCAGCCAAGGATTTCAATGGAATGATCCCATTTAAACCCCACAACAACCTCATCGGGTTCTGTTATTATCTGTGGCTTACAGGGGCTGCCAGGGAAAGTCCCTCATGCAGGTGGTTGGAATCAGGATTTGGATACAAAGCCATGACTCTTAATCATTAAAATCCCAGGATTCCATTCCCCTTTGACTTTCTATCCCTCGTCTCTCTAGGACTTTGCTCCTCCCATCCCTGTCCCCTTCTCTGTGGGTCTCTGTCCCTCTCCCCTCTCTGGTTTTTTACCGTCCTCCATCTCTGATCTCACTGGGCTGATGTGGCTGCCACTGTGACTGGAGGATGCCTTCCCTGCTCACTGTGTTCTGCCACTTTTCTTCTCCAGGAAGGCATCCTGGCTGTTTCACCCGTGGACTTGAACTTACCTTTGGACTGAGATCTTCCTCAAAAGCTGCTACAAGATTGGACTTCATGTGCCTGACCTCTCCATGTCTTCCTATTCTACTCAGGGCTGTAGGGTGGTGGCTGCCCTGCCTATTTTTGCCAAAAAATTGTTTTAAAACTTTTCATATTAAAGATACTTTTAAGTATATAATTGTTTGTTCTTTTACTACTGAAGTTCTAAGTAGAGGAGAGTTAGTTCAGAGATCTCTGGTTTATAAATTGAGAAAAGAATCATTTCATTCATTCTAGAAATATTTATTCAGAGCACCTACAAGAGACTCACCTGAACACAACATATTTGAGGCTATCTGTAAATATAATTACAGGAAATTACATTTTTTATTTTTATTTTTTTAAAAGATGACCGGTAAGGGGATCTTAACCCTTGACTTGGTGTTGTCAGCACCATGCTCATCCAGTGAGCGAACCGGCCATCCCTATATGGGATCCGAACCCGTGGCCTTGGTGTTATCAGCACCACACTCTCCCGAGTGAGCCACAGGCCGGCCCGGAAATTACATTTTTTCTCCTATTGTATGATTTGGCTATTCTAGCTAATTGTGTATTAATGGTTGTGGAGTCT
The DNA here is from genome assembly GCF_000696425.1 of Galeopterus variegatus. Taxonomy (NCBI): domain Eukaryota; kingdom Metazoa; phylum Chordata; class Mammalia; order Dermoptera; family Cynocephalidae; genus Galeopterus; species Galeopterus variegatus. The sequence goes on along the minus strand of NW_007727291.1, from coordinate 73,637 downwards.
TTCAAGCTAGTACCAGAAGAAAGTTACAATCCTCCTGCACAGGACCTCCAGAGCACCACACTCTTCTTGTTTTTCTCCTCCCACTGCTCCTTCTGAACCTTTTTTGCTGGTTTCTCCTCAACTACCTGTAGACTGGTGGTTTGTCACCTTTTTAGAGCCACAGAAAAAAAGTGTAAATGTGGGACTGGCTGGTTAGCTTAGCTGGCTGGAGTGTGGTGCTGATAACACCAAGGTCCAGGGATCCATCCCTATACCGGCCTGCTGCCAAAAAAAAAAAAAGTGTGCAAATGCGTAAGATGAAATGTACAGGATTACAAAAGGAACAAATTAACAGTCAACTTGTGGGCCGGCCCGTGGCTCACTCGGGAGAGTGCGGTGCTGATAACACAAAGGCCACGGGTTCGGATCCCATATAGGGATGGCCGGTTCGCTCACTGGGTGAGCGTGGTGCTGACAACACCAAGTCAAGGGTTAAGATCCCCTTACCGGTCATCCTTAAAAAAAAAAAAAAAAAATAGTCAACTCGCATTATTTTCAGATTCCATATTTTCGAATTCACCTACTTGCTGAAATTTATTTGTGAACCCCAAAATTAATAGGGTGCTTTCCTAGTCCCATGCACAGAGTTGCAAAAAATTTGAGTGGCCTGACATGCACGTTCCCAGCTGAGGTGCTCTTCTTTTAACTCATACTGTAAACAAGTATCCTTTTCTCAGTCTATTTAGTGCCACATTTTTCAAATTCTTGTGCTGTTGTTTTGCTGTTTAAATGGCCTCCAAGCATAGTGCTGAAGTGCTGGCTAGTGTTCCTAAGTGCAAGAAGGCTGTGATGTGCCTTATGAGAGAACATATGTGTGTTAGAGTAACGTCAGGAGAAGGAAGGGGTCTGGGAAGGCCCAGTAGCTAGTCTCAACTCACCCTGTCCTCTTACTCCCTCTTACCAGGTGCTCGACTCTGCCACAGGAAGGAATTCAAGGGCAGAGTCGCAGTAGAAAGTGAGAACAGGTTTAATGTAACAAATAAGAGATACAGGTTTCACAGAATGCAGCCTAGCTCCAGAGACTGAGCAGGGCCGGCACCAAGCTTAACATAAAAGTAAGAAACACAAAGTTTACCACAAAGTACAGGCTGACTCAAGAGAGTAAGCAGCTGCTTGCTGAAAATTAAGTTTGATACAAAGTAAAGCACAGACATCTAAGCCGCAGAAGTACAGGTTGACCCCAGGAAAGTGAGCAACAAGCCTGCCTTCTGGTGCGATTCAACTCTTACAGTTTTGCTGTCTAATACGTATCCATACTATCTGATGAATATAAACTCCACCTTACTGAGCATCTTTGGCTATCATGGTTACATAACCCCTTTCTACTGAGCATGCTTAGCCACTGGATTTGCATAAGTCACCCCCTGAGGTCTCAATTTCCCCTCGAAGGTGCCAAAAATAGGTACAACCAGCCACAGTAGCTCTCCCCTAGAGGAGGGGCCTGAGACCTCAGGGAGTGGTTTGAAACCCAGAGGTGTGTCTTGAAATCTGAACACATGGAAACTGAGCACCTCCTATCTCAAGAGCCCATACTGTTACGGGCCAGCCACCAAAAAAATAAACAGTTCAAGAGCATATACTGTATGCTCACAACTATTCATGTGAAAATCTGGAAAAGGCAGAGCTAAACTATAGTGGCAGATAACAGTCGGGGATTGCTTCTGAGGTTGGCTGAGGGAGGTGTTGACTGAAAAGGGTCATGATGGAATTTTCTGGGGTGATAGATATAGTCTATAAATTGCATATGATGTTGGTTACATAAGGTGTATATATCCAGTCTCATCAAATTACACTTGATTGGGTGAATATTGTATGTAAATTACACCTTTATTTATTATTTATTATTTATTATTTTAAAAAGTTGACCCAGTAAGGGGATCTTAACCCTTGGCTCTGTGTTGTCAGCACCACACCCAGCCAGTGAGCGACCCAGCCATTCCTATATGGGATCTGAACCCATGGCCTTGGTGTTATCAGCACTGCACTCTCCTGAGTGAGCCACTGGCTGGCCCAAATTACACCTTTAATAAAGTTGGTTTATTGGCCAGCCGCAAAAAGAAAAAAAAAAAAGAATAAATAAAGTTAGTTTAAATAAAAACACTAAAAAAATCCCATCAAAGACGTTCTGTTAGATTCCCTGGGATCAAAACACAGGTCAGCCGTTTACTTAATGTGTAACCTTGGAGTACCTACCTCGATGGGTTGCTGGGGGAGGAGGGCGGGATTAACTGTATTTATTTAAAACTCTTCTGATAGTGGTTCGCTCCTAGTAAGCACTCTCGGTCATCGTGAGCTATACTGGCCACAAACAGAAGCTTAGCTTGAAGGATAAGGAAGAGTTAGACCACCAGAGAAGAGGGGAAGGGCCTGTTGGCACAAAAGTGTGGGAGTGTGTGGTGGTCCAGGGAACTAGGACGGGATCGGTAAGGTAGCTGTGCTTGGGGTTGGGGTTGTTTGAGGCCGAAGAGGTGGTGGGACAGTAAATGTATGATTGGGGGACTGAGACTTAATCCTAGGGTTTCTGCGGAGCAAAGGAAAGGGAGCAGGAGAAGGGGCGGGTCAGCTCTGGGGACACGCGGGTGGCTGGGGGTACCGTGGCGGAAGACTGGAGTCAGAGAAGCGGGCAGGAGTCTGGATGATGATCCAGGAGGGAGAGGGTATTAGGGGTCAAGTCAGGGGTAGGAGGGGCGGGGGTGGGGACTGACAGGCTGTGGGAGTGAGGGGTCGGGCGGTCTGGCCAGTAACTGGGTGGGAGGTGGAGCTGTCTCCATTTGGAAACCCCAGGAAGAAGAGTGGCTGTGGGGGAAGACATACAGCCAAGGGTGTCTTGGTGGACGTGATGGGCCCGGGGAGACAGGGTGGAGGGGCGGGCAGAGAGCTAATAAGGCGAATTGGAAATCTTTTTCTTTTTCTTTTTTTTTTTAAGATGACCGCTATGGGGATCTTAACCCTTGGCTTGGTGTCGTCAGCACCACGCTCTCCCAAGGGAGCCACCGGCCAGCCCGAAGGAGGCGTCTAAACTGCCGCTCGCGGACGTGTGGGAGTTGGCCAGACAATGGGAGGTGGGTGTTCCCGGCAGGGGAAGGGATTTAGCAAAGGCCAAGTTGCTTCAGAGGGGTTGGTGAGTTTAAAACGCCCGGAATAGGGAAGTCGAGAGCTAAGGGTTAAATGCACTGACGTCTGGCTCCTATTCCTGACTTCTTACAGGACCCCAGACAAGCTGGCCCTCTCTCTGGGCCTCCCGTTGCTTCAGTTCCGCCCCGCCCTCGGTAAATTGGCACAAGCGCCCTTGTTCCTCCTGGACTCCCCCTCGGCTGGGAGAATCCACCAAAGGAACGTTGAGTGACAGTTCTTTGAGCCAATCACTGTTGCCTGAAGGCCTATCTTCTTCCCTCTTATTGGCGCAATTACCTTGTTCTCCTTGAGGCCGGCAGCTTGACGAGGATGACCTTAAAGACCTCATGACGTCACATTTTGGATAAACCAATAGCCGCGATTAAGAGGCGGGTCGTTTCGGTGATGGACAGCTCGGACAGCTCTGTTTCTAGATGTCCGCTTAGCGCAGGGCCCGCCGGGAGGCTTTGAGGAGGTGCTGGGGGATTGGGGCGGGAACTCCTGGTAGACTTTGCCCAATCACCAGTCGTGCTACTTACGATAGACAGGCAGTTTTCTCCATCTCCGTCGACATGAGGGGGCGGGGCCCTTAACGCCAAACGGGGCGGGCCCCTGAACATTGATGGGCGTGTCCTCCACCCAATTGCTAGACGGTATTTTCAGATAGGCCAACTCCATTGCCAATGAGATCTTCTAACGGAGTCACGGTGGGTGGGCCATGGACCCTCCAGTATAAGGCGGTCCCGGGGGAGTGAGGAGAAAGGGGGGGGTCTCGACGGCTGGAGGAGGAGTAGGTGCAGATGAAGATGGCGGCAGCCGAGGCCGCGAACTGCATCATGGAGGTGAGTGCCTGTAGCGCCGCCGGGGGCGGGGGGCGGCTTGGGGTCGGTCTTTTACACCTCCGTCGTGGGAACGGGACCTTGAGTTGGCGAATTGGGGCTCAAGCCGCACGGAGAGGGGCATCTGAGAATATCATTTGAGGTGGGGGGTTCCCTAGCTTTCGGGGGCCTTCGGCAGCCGGCCGAGAGGAGGATCTCTTCCTCTCTCCCATGCGGAGGAGGGCTGGGGGCGCTTCCGCCGGGCCCCCACGTGGCCGCGGCGCGGTGGGTGGGGAGGGGGTGTGCCGAGCCCAGTAGCCCAGCGGGCTCCACGTGCGGGGCAAAGGCCCCGCCCCCCGGCCGGGGGAGGGGGCCTGGGGGGTGGGGAGGGGGTGTGCCGAGCCCAGTAGCCCAGCGGGCTCCACGTGCG
>NW_007727291.1:57834-68297 GCF_000696425.1 Galeopterus variegatus | reverse complement strand
CCCCCGGCCGGGGGAGGGGGCCTGGGGGGTGGGGAGGGGGCTCCGACCTTCCCGCTGAGGTCCACAGCCCTACTCCCGGGGGATCTGGACACACTGTGAGGTGAGATTTACCTGGTGCCAAGCAAGATGTAGAGTGTCTCTTGGGAGGGGCAGTGCTACTGGACTCCCTACAACCCCCGGGTCCAGGGACATCTGGGGCATCAGTCCAGGTTTTCCGCGCTCTCGATTTGGGATTGGAGAAAGATGGAGAATGGGTCCCCCACCCCTCCCCTTTCCTGTTCCTGGATTCTCCACTACCCATGGTTTTAGGAGCTGGGGGGATGGGGCATGCCCCTGTGACCTACCTTTGGGGGGGGGCATCTAGACGGCGGAAATCGTTCCCGATACGGCGCGCTGCACCCCCTGGTGGCCATATCTGAGTGTGTGGGAGGGACGTCTTTTTCATGGGGCGTGTCCCAAAGCCCACCTCCCCATTGGAGCTTTCCCTGGCTGGCAAAGGGGAGGGTATGTCGGCTGAGAGGGGAGTTGTAATGGGATATATATAGGCTGTGAGCTTTACCGTCTACTGGAGACCTTTTTCCTCCCCGGGAGTTTGTGAGGATGGGAAAGGACCTCCCCCTTCCTGAAACCCTTTGCGGGGAGAGGGGGGTCCTGATCCTGGATTCCTGAAATGATTTCCAGTGAGGTTTGGTTCTCGTGCAGCCATGTGGGGGAGGTTCCAGTCTTGTGTTTCAAGCCTTCTTGGACTGGGGTTGTCTGGTCGTGGTATCAGCGATATTGAGAAATGCACCCCAGCGGGAAATCCCCTCACTGGTCACCCTTCTTATAGGCATCCTCACTGGCTTGGGAGAATTGGGGGAAGGGTGCTTGGAGCCCAGTGGGTCATGGCTGTGACTTGGCCCTTCTTGGAGCCTTGGAAGGTGGTCCCATCTGGAAGAGATGTGATCCGATGGTGTTTCAGTTCGTCCTTACACCCCTTATTTGTAGCAGTTCTCTAGAGTGGGAAGTCAGCTCCCAAGATGCATGCCGGGAGCGGGGGGGAGATTCCAGGGGTCACTCCAATGACCCCCATCCTCCTTGGCTCTCTACTGGACCAGGGACTGTGTGAGTGAAGGAAATATCTTCCCCAGAGCTTGCCTCAGGCTTGGCACCACAACTGGAGGGCTTTAGGGCCTGGGATGGGAGTCTGAATGGGGGTACTCACTCCCCAAGCCACATTCTGGAGCCCTTTCATTTGTAAGAGAAACTGGCCATCCTCCCTGGAACACCTCCTTCCTAGGTAGAGGGTAGTAAGTGAGGAGACTGGTTCCAAACCAGCGGGAAATCCCCTCACTGGTCACCCTTCTTATAGGCATCCTCACTGGCTTGGGAGAATTGGGGGAAGGGTGCTTGGAGCCCAGTGGGTCATGGCTGTGACTTGGCCCTTCTTGGAGCCTTGGAAGGTGGTCCCATCTGGAAGAGATGTGATCCGATGGTGTTTCAGTTCGTCCTTACACCCCTTATTTGTAGCAGTTCTCTAGAGTGGGAAGTCAGCTCCCAAGATGCATGCCGGGAGCGGGGGGGAGATTCCAGGGGTCACTCCAATGACCCCCATCCTCCTTGGCTCTCTACTGGACCAGGGACTGTGTGAGTGAAGGAAATATCTTCCCCAGAGCTTGCCTCAGGCTTGGCACCACAACTGGAGGGCTTTAGGGCCTGGGATGGGAGTCTGAATGGGGGTACTCACTCCCCAAGCCACATTCTGGAGCCCTTTCATTTGTAAGAGAAACTGGCCATCCTCCCTGGAACACCTCCTTCCTAGGTAGAGGGTAGTAAGTGAGGAGACTGGTTCCAAATTTTTTTTTTTTTTTTTTTAAGGTGACCGGTAAGGGGATCTTAACCCTTGACTTGGTGTTGTCAGCACCACGCTCTCCCAAGTGAGCTACCCAGCCATCCCTATATAGGGATCCAAACCCGTGGCCTTGGTGTTATCAGCACCACACTTTCCCAAGTGAGCCATGGGCCGGCCCCCCAAATGGTTTTGCTTTGGGCTTCCTGAGCCCAGGGCAGGAGCTAGGGGCTGGGGCACTAGCTCTGGTGGGGGTGCCTGTGTACCACACCTCTTTCCTGGAATCCTCTCAAACAAGAAACTGGTTTGCAGAGGTGGCAGGTGCCTAGTGGGCATACCCTGCCATTCCCCCTCCCTCCAGCTATTCATGGCACTCCAGGATGGGAGTGTGTCAGGAAGTGTCACCTAATATGGGGAGATTAGGTGATGAAGGGGAGTGACAGCTGTCAGTGCCTGTGTGCCAAGTGGGTGCCAGTTCCTCTGGGCTGGATGGGGGAGGTGTGTGTGGTCAGCTAGCTTGTGAGAGAGGGGCAATGTGGGGGTGGGCTGCCATCTCTCCAGCCACAGCTGGGATAGGAGACCCCCTTTCTTTTCTCCCCATCCCTTTCTTAAACAGCCCTGCCTCATTGCTTGCTCATGATGCCACCACTCCCCATCAAGGAAAAGGAAAATTGCAGGAAATCCACTGCCCCTAAGAGCCTGGGTTCCCCTGGCCAGGTCCTCCCCCAGCCACTCCCAGTAGCTAATCCTTTCTCCCTGTTACTCTCTCCTAGAATTTTGTAGCCACCTTGGCTAATGGGATGAGCCTCCAGCCGCCTCTTGAAGAAGTAAATATCCTTTTGTGATTCCCCTCCCCACCCCCACCTCCACATAAATATATCCTGCCACACATCTGGCCCTTTCTAGAGGTCTAACCGTGATCCTTCTTGCTTCAAACTAGTTTACTCCATGTCCCCAAAACACTTAGTACAAACCCCTCTAGGTTATAGCCCCCATCTGGCCTCCCCCAATAACGTGGCTACTTCCTTAACTCCATCTCCAGTCCCCCTTTGCCCTTACCTGTGTCTGCCCCAGTTCTGCCTTCCCCACCCCTCCCCAGCTGTGGGCTGAGCTAGAGACGGGGGCAGAGAGACTGGAGAGATGGTAGGCGTGGCTGAGGTATCGGGGTGCTTCCCTGGATGGTGCTCTGGGGAGGTCCTGGAAATGGAAAATGGGGTTACGTTTTGGGGTTCCTGGGGGAAGCAAAATGGCAGGTGGGCGGGCTGTAGGATTGTCATGGTTTGACTTGTGGGGGGGTTCTATATTACTCTCCAGGAAAAAGTAGGGACCTGGAGGTTTAAGCGGCTCTGAGGAGCCCCCAGATTTGACCCACGCTCCCATCTGCCACTTCCCAGGTTTCCTGTGGCCAGGCAGAAAGCAGTGAGAAACCCAATGCCGAGGACATGACATCCAAAGATTACTACTTTGACTCCTATGCCCACTTTGGCATCCACGAGGTGAGTGTGGACAGCTCCTAAAACTGATGAATTTTGAGGGGGTTAAATGTTTGGGAGGGGTGGAACTTAATTTCCTGTGTGAGCACACTGCCTCCCCTGGCACCAGGCAGCCCCTCTCTGCTCCTCTGCTGCATGTATGAGACACACACTCTGGGGTGGCCTCTCCCAGCCATTGCCTTGGAGACCAAGGTTAGCCTGGCTTTCTGTGGGGACCTTCTCTGAAGGCTGGAACGGGACCATACTTGCGTCCCTGAGACTGTAAGCCTGAGGTCAGGCAGGGCCTGCTGGTCTCTGCCGCCCTCTAGTGACCAGTGATGGGACTGCACCCCAGCTGCTCAAGCCCAGCCAGCTCCTGGACCCTTTTGATTGAGACTGAGGTCCCAGAAAGCAGCTGGAGTGGCATTCTAGGGATTTTATTTTATTTTTTGTTGAGGTCTTGTTTTTTTTTTTTTTCCTTTTTGTCTTTTTTACTGACCGGTAACGGGATCGCAACCCTCGGTGTTGCGCCCGCACCACGCTCAGCCAGTGAGTGGGAACCAGTCTCCACTTGGGATCCGAACCCTCGGTGGTAGCGCCGCCGTGCTCCCAAGTGGTGCACTTCTCCAGTGTGCCACCGGGCCGGCCCGAGGTCTTGTTTTTAAAACTGGTAAAATATTCACAACATAAAATTACCTTTTTTTCTTTTTTGTGGCTGGCCAATATGGGGAACCAAACCCTTGACTTTGGTATTACAAGGCTGAGCTCCAACCAGTTGAGATAACCGGCTAGCCAAAATTACCATTTTTTTTAAAGTGTACAGTTCAGTGGCATTACATTACTGAGGACTTTATAAAGCCAAGGATCACAGGGGCATAAGTGGCAGTGGGAGAATCTGGCTAAGGTTGGAGTTAGTCCATCTAATCTGATTTTACAAATAGGGAAACTGAGGCATAGAGAAAGGAAATTATTTGTCCCAAGGGGACTAAGCAAGTGGGAGAGCTGAGCTCTGGCCCTCTGAACTGTCAGTGTGTTGGAGGCCAGGACACCCCGTTTTCCACCTGGAGACATGGGCCTTCTCACGGCATCTTTGTGCCCCACTTTCCCCAGGAGATGCTGAAGGATGAGGTACGTACCCTCACGTACCGCAACTCCATGTTTCACAACCGGCACCTTTTCAAGGACAAGGTGGTGCTGGACGTGGGCTCAGGCACAGGGATTCTCTGCATGTTTGCTGCCAAGGCTGGGGCCCGCAAGGTCATCGGGGTGAGTTTCCTAGATAGCCGGGTGGGCCTGGGCCTGGGGATGGAGAGGGGGCTCATCAGCGTTCAGGGATTAGATGGAGGGGGCTGGGGGTTGAGGATGGGACTGGAGCGTCTCACCACCCTTCTTCCTGGGCCCTCAGATCGAGTGTTCCAGTATCTCTGATTATGCCGTGAAGATCGTCAAAGCCAACAAATTAGACCATGGTGAGCCAGGAAGAGAATGGATTTGTGGGAGTGGAGTGGGTGATTCCCAGCTTCCCCGGGGCCCTTGGCAAGGGAGTGGGAGACTACTGATGGGCTACAGATTCAGCTGTTCCTCCCCCATGGTCTTCTGGACTGCTGGCAGCCTGAGAACCTGAGCGTAAAAGTCGCAAGCTTAGCGCCTCTGTCTTAAAACTAGGGCGAGCAGCACTCTAGTTTTTTGAATGAGTAATAGAATAATATGGTTGACTGCGGAAGGCCCACGGGAAGAGGCCTCCATCCACCTCTCAGCTGTGCTTCTGAGCTTAACCAACACTGCCTTCCAGACAGTGCGCACCTGCAAGTAAATATGTATGTATTTTTTTCACGCCAGTAGCATGTCATGCAAGTCTCTTGCTCTCTCCTTCCACCTGTCCATCACGTCGTGTAGCGTGTTTCAGGATGCCGAGGCATCTCACTCTTTTTGGCCGCCACCATATACACATGCCCCAGCTTTTTTAACCAGACTCCTGTTGATGGGCATTTAAGCTGCTTCTGAGATTTTCATCCTTCCTACACATAATGTCACTTCACACACAAACTAGTGTAACTGTGAACAGGTCAGTTTATAAGAGTAAAGTGCATGGGTCAAAAATGTGAGTTAGGGCGCGAGGTAGATGTTGCCAAACTGCCTTCAGGTTCCCATCAGCAAGGTTAAGGGGGTAGGGAACCTGGTAGGTTTCCCAGATGTGTAGCCTTCTGGGTAGAGAAGTGATTTTTTTTCCTAAGAGACTATTGTCATAATTTCACAGGTACCCATTGCTTAGCTTTAAATATTCTAGTTGAAGCAAATTACAACCATAATGTCATTTTCCCTGTAAATCCATTTTGAAAATGTGACCATGCTGTTACTTATTACATCAAACCCAACTAACAAGGTCTTTTGAATTTGAAAACAGTTAAGAGGGTGTGGCTTTGGCTCACACAGTCCTTTGGAGGTGTCAAAATCCAGTCCTTTTGAAGTCAATGGTTACCTTGAGTGGGGTCACCAAGCTCTAGAGCCCTAGGAGAGGCAAGTAGGCAGCTTCCTTGGTGTGACCATGGCTGCCCTCATCTGTCCCACAGTGGTGACCATCATCAAGGGGAAGGTAGAGGAAGTGGAACTTCCGGTGGAGAAGGTGGACATCATTATCAGCGAGTGGATGGGCTACTGCCTCTTCTATGAGTCTATGCTCAACACTGTGCTCTATGCCCGGGACAAGTGGCTGGTGAGGCCCAGGCGGGACAGGTGCAGCTGACGCATGCTGGGGTCCACGTATCAGCCGGGGTCCAGGGGGAAAACAACCAACACTAGGTATTTCCCAGAGGGGGCTTTAATACAGGGGTTGACTGCACAGGTTTTGGTAGGCTGGTGCCCCAACTGGGTGTAACAGGCACTGGAAGTTGGACAGTGACAAGGAGACAATATCGTGTTAGGAAAGAGTTAGTACTGAGAAGAAAACTATACTAGGGCAAACAGATACGGTGGGACCTGGGGCCATTTTCCCAGGTACTCAGATCGAAGCAGGCCTCCCAGGGGAGAGGTGACTGGGACCTGAATGCAGGATGGGAAGGACCTGCACCAGGTAGAGGAAATGGCCAGTGTGAAGGTCCTGGGGCAGGGGCAGGATTTCATTTACTGTGTCTCAGGAGCAGCAGGGAGGCCAGAGTGGAATGAGGGTCTAGAAGAGCAGTTGGAGGTGAGGGGTGGGGTTGGGGAAGTGCAGATCTTGCTTTTCTTAGAGGAGCCAGGGAGGAGAAATGGCCAGTGTGAAGGTCCTGGGGCAGGGGCAGGATTTCATTTACTGTGTCTCAGGAGCGGCAGGGAGACCAGAGTGGAATGAGGGTCTAGAAGAGCAGTTGGAGGTGAGGGGTGGGGTTGGGGAAGTGCAGATCTTGCTTTTCTTAGAGGAGCCAGGGAGGATTCTGAGGATCCCTCAGAATCTCTGAAGGACAGGATCTGACTTAGGTGCTCTTGGGCACCCTCTGGCTGCTGTGTGGGGATGAGGGTGGAAGTGTGGACTGCTAAGGAGTCCAGGTGGGAGACGACAGTGGCTCAGACCAGGGTGGGAGCAGAGGGAGTGGATAGAGAGGCCAAACTGGTGAGGATTGGAGGCAGTGTTGCCAGTGCCCCAGCCCTTTATGCCCTCTCCCTGTCCCCTCTCCAGGCGCCCGATGGTCTCATCTTCCCAGACCGAGCCACACTGTATGTGACAGCCATTGAGGACCGCCAGTACAAAGACTATAAGATCCACTGTGAGCACAGGGCCTGGGGAGCAGTGAGGTGGGCCAGGCAAGGGCTCTGGGTCTGGGCTGCTGCAGCTCATCTCTTCTCTCTGCCTGCCTCCCTAGGGTGGGAGAATGTGTATGGCTTTGACATGTCTTGCATCAAAGATGTGGCCATCAAGGAACCCCTAGTGGACGTGGTGGACCCCAAGCAGCTGGTCACCAACGCTTGCCTCATAAAGGTGAGGGGGTGGGCATAGCCAGGTGTCCTCCAGGGTTGGACAAGGAAGGGCCATCCCCTGGCCAATGTGCCGGGACCCGAGTGTTGGCCTGAGGTCTCAGGAGCCTGACCTGTCGGTCAGAGGTGGCTCTAGAGGCCCAGAGAAGCCACTTTGTCCATTAAAAGCCTTTGTGAGCCCTGCAGTGTGTGAGCTATGCCTGGCATCAGGCTCTGGGACACAGCATTGAGGAAGACGGGCTGGCCCTGCCCCATGGGGCACATACTCTAGAGGGCACACACAAAGCAGGCAGACAGAATCCCCTAGTTTTCATGCTGGGATGTGGAAAGCTCAGGGTGATGAGTGGGTCTGTATGCACATGGGTAAAAGATAAAAAATATGGTGACAGCAGGCACTTGTTGAGCTGGGACTGCATGGGGAACCAGATCCCAGAGCTAGGATGTGTGAGGCAGGCAAAGCTGGGTGGTAGGAAAGCTGGCGAGGAAGGAGAAAGGAGACGGAGGGCAGGAACCTTGCTGGGGCCAGCCTCCTGAAAGCATGGGGGAGCCATCGGAAGGTGTTAAGCAGGGCTTCAACATGATCGATTGTCACTGTTTTAAAATTACCATGTTGGCTGATATGTCAAGAATGATATGGAGGGAGAGGGCAGAAGCAGAGAGCTCTATTAAGAGGCTGCTGCAGTGAAGATGCTGATGTTCTGGCTAGACAGGGAGAGGGGCAAATGGGTGGCTTCTGGACAGAGTTAGGGTAGAATTGTCAAGTTGGGGTTTGGACATGGAAGAAAAGAGAACAAGGAATCTGCCATGGCACCCCAGGTTTTGTGTTTGACCACTGGGCTGGATGTTGGGAGCGGGGACAGGCAGGATGAGAAATGAATAAGAAGCCGAGGCCTGAAACCAGGCTGGGAAGACCAGTGGGGAAGGGGATAGCATGGCCACAGGCTCAAGGAGGCTGGGCATTTACTGAGCACAAGGAGAACCCTGGGCTGGGTAAGCGAGCCAGGGGGATGGAGGGAAGAGTGGAAGGAGATGGACTTAAAGAGGGGTGGGGGCCGCATTTTGGAGCTCAGACTCTCCCCAGGGCATGAGGGTCCTGGGAATCTGAGGAGGCGTAGGGCTCATGGGGCCTGTCCCACAGGAGGTGGACATCTACACTGTCAAGGTGGAAGACCTGACCTTCACCTCCCCCTTCTGCCTGCAAGTGAAGCGGAACGACTACGTGCACGCCCTTGTGGCCTACTTCAACATCGAGTTCACCCGCTGCCACAAGAGGACTGGCTTCTCCACCAGTGAGTTGGCTGTGGCTGTGGCTGTGCGCATGGGGCAGGCAGTCCCCCAGCCAGGGTTAAGGCGTGCCCATGTAGAGGAGAGGCCAGCGGGATTCAGGGATGGGGGTGTGTGTGACAGAAATGGGGATGGGGAGCCACGGGGACACCTATGTTCATATGCCAGCCCTGCCATCTAACAGCTGCATGGTTTTCTGCAAGTGACCTGAATGTGCTGTGCCTTAGTTTCCTCACCCACAGAGTATAGATAAAGTCCCTGTTTCCAAGGCTTGGTAAGGCTAAAGTGACCACAGTCAGCACTCAGTAAACTGTCATTGTGGTGGCTGGCTGAGGAAGGCCTGGGGCAGAGAGGGACAGCAGGAAGGGCTGGCTGACCTGCATTTGCCCCCAGGCCCTGAGTCCCCATACACGCACTGGAAGCAGACGGTGTTCTACATGGAGGACTACCTGACAGTGAAGACAGGCGAGGAGATCTTTGGCACCATTGGCATGCGGCCCAATGCCAAGAACAATGTGAGGCTCCGGCGGGGAAGGGGCTTCTGGGGGAGGCACCTCTGACTGTTCTGGAGTCCCTGAACCCCTCTGTGCCACACCTATCCACTAGCCTGGCTGCACTCTGCCCTGGCTTTAGCCAGGCTCGGACCTCTGGGCATGTCTACATATCATGATTTTATTGAGCATCTACCGGAAGCTGGGCCCTAGGGACTCAGCCATGATCAGGCTGAACCCCTGCTCTCCTGACACTCCCACTGTAGACACGGGAGCCAGTGATGCAATCATGATTTTATTGAGCATCTACCGGAAGCTGGGCCCTAGGGACTCAGCCATGATCAGGCTAAACCCCTGCTCTCCTGACACTCCCACTGTAGACACGGGAGCCAGTGATGCGGTAAACTCTAGCTGGAGGTGACCTGTGTCAAGCTGGGAGGCAGGGGTCAGGGTGAGAGTTGGCCCATGGTAGAGCCAACAGGATTTCCTAGCCCAGATGAGGGGTGTGTGTGTGTGTTTCCTTCTTTCTTTATCCTACTGAGCACCTGGCAGGATGGAGTTGCTATCAGCTGAGAAATAGGAGGACGGGTTGGGGGGAGCAGGTCTGGGGCAAAGTCAGGAGGTCCAGCAGGGGCCCTTCTGAGGTTGGGAGATGCTGAGTAGGCAAGAGGATGGAAGATCTGGAGCCTGGGGTCGAGGGAGCTGTCTTGGGCCCTTGGGCATGAAGCTGAGTGATACTCAGGGTAGCGATGCAGCACGGACCGAGGGGAGCAGCCTGAGGTCACACCCACTTCCTAAGTCAGGGAGAAGAGAACCAGAGAAAGAAGGTAGTTCTGCACTGGGGGCAATTTTGCTGCCCCCTCCTCCAGCAAACATTTGTCGTTGTCTGGAGACATTTTTGGTTGTCACTACTGGAGAAGGGATGCTCCTGGCATCTAGTGGGTAGAATCCAGGGATGCTGCTAAACATCCCACAACCACAGGACAGCCCTCCCCACAATGAAGAATCACCCATCCCCAAATGACAGGAGTGCCCAGGTGGAAAAACTCCAGATTAATCAGACAGAAAGAGAGACCCAGAGTGGGGGTCATTGGGACCATTGGTGACTTTGCCTGGAGCCTTTCCATACTCCCTGTGCTGGGGGTGTGGGCTTCCAGGAAGCTTGGGAGGGGGGGGAAGTGGAGACCGCGGGCTGGGTCAATTGAGTGTTACTGGAGGAGGAAGTGGCCTTGAACGAGGTTTTCTTTTTTATAATATAAGGAAGAAATTTGCTGATGGGAATGGTCTTGATTGGGAAATCTTGTGATGCAAGAGATGCAGCTGAGCTCTGCCCTTGGGGGTGGGGTGGGGTGGGTTTGAAGATGTCCACGTGGCGCTGTCACTTGAGTCCGGGTGCAGGGAAGATGTTGGGGGTAGGACGAGCAGTAGGGTCACCAGTGT
>NW_007727291.1:50611-57824 GCF_000696425.1 Galeopterus variegatus | reverse complement strand
TCTTAAAAGAGTCGCTTCTCCCGAGGCGTCCCAGGGTCAGACAGCGCCGCGGCGTGGTCGCATATCTACTGACAGTTCCCAGGCCGCGGCGTAGGAGGGGATCTGGGTTTGAATTCTGCCCTTCTGGCGTGGGGTGGCCTCTCGCAGACTTTGGCCACACTTTTCCCCACCTGGGAAGCGGGAACTGGCCTTGATTCTGCTGTACCGTACAGGGGGGGAAGTGGAGACCGCGGGCTGGGTCAATTGAGTGTTACTGGAGGAGGAAGTGGCCTTGAACGAGGTTTTCTTTTTTATAATATAAGGAAGAAATTTGCTGATGGGAATGGTCTTGATTGGGAAATCTTGTGATGCAAGAGATGCAGCTGAGCTCTGCCCTTGGGGGTGGGGTGGGGTGGGTTTGAAGATGTCCACGTGGCGCTGTCACTTGAGTCCGGGTGCAGGGAAGATGTTGGGGGTAGGACGAGCAGTAGGGTCACCAGTGTACAGATGGGCTAAAAGGAGCATCCCCTGGGTCTTGGGGAGGATACCTCGGGCTGCCTGGTGTAAGGGCTGAGCCCAGGGATACATAGCATTTCACAAGTGCTGAGTCTAAGGTCAGGGGTTCAGATCCCTGAACAAGTGCTCAGTCTGCTTCTGCTCTGCTGCCTCCTGACTCTTGACAGTTTTGGGTCTTGCCTGCCTTGCCCCCGGTCCCACCCCTCATATCCACCCTCTCCCCACAGCGCGACTTGGACTTCACCATTGACCTGGACTTCAAGGGCCAGCTGTGTGAGCTGTCCTGCTCCACTGACTACCGGATGCGCTGAGGCAACGCCTGGGCTTCTCACCCTGGCTGGGCTGGCCCTGCATGGGCCCAGAGGCTGCGGCATTCTTAGGTGGTTTCGAGGCTCCTCTTCTTCTCCCTCCCTCCCACAGAAGGGGGTTTTAGAGGCCTGGGCTGGGGGGATAGGGAGGGCACATCATAACTGTGTTTTTCATAACTTATGTTTTTATATGGTTGCATTTACGCCAATAAATCCTCAGCTGGGACCTGGCTCAGCTTCCTGGGGCAAAGTGGGGTTGGGGTTCCCTCCACAGGTGCTGAGATGCCAGCCCAAGCCTCTGAGCAGATCAGCACTTGATGCCTGCTGGTGGCTGCAGTTCTCTGGGCCCCTCTTTTGCTGGGTCTCCATACCCCCTCCCCATCCCCACCCCCCAGTGTTTCTGCATCTCTCTCCTTGGTCTCTTGGGGTCTCTGCCCTCCACAGTTCTCTCTCAGAGTCTTTGTCCTAACTCTTCCCCTTATCTGTCTCTTGGGGTCTTTGTCCTCCATCCTCCTCTGTCATGCCCCCTGAGGCTCTGTGCTTCCTTGGCAGGATTCCTGCTCTCCAGCTGCCCTGCCAGTCTGGGGGTGGGGGGTGGGGGGTGGATTCCGAGCACAGCTGAGCCCTTAAGTTTCCCAGAAAACTCTCCCCCGCCTCCTCCCAACACTTAGTTCCTTCTGGCTGTTTTTTCCTGTTCAGGACCCTCCAAGGCCAGGCCAGGGCTGACTGGCAATGAGTAGTGCCCAGCCTTCTGCAGCTGGGGAAACTGAGTTGGGAGGGAGCGCTGTTGGGGAGAAGAGACTTGTGGGTGTGTGTCTCTGCTTCCTACCCCACAGTGGCTTGGAGCTTGGGGTTGGGGACTTGCCCTCCATGGAGGTCAGTGGAAGTCAGGTCGAGGGCGTCAGGGCCTACCCATTTTTACGGAGATGAACACCCAGGCCCTGCTACTAACCTTCCCCTCCACAGATGCCCATTCTGCCTCTGCTGCAGGCACGGCATCTACACCTGCCCTTTCACTCCCAGGGCCTGTCCACAAAGCCCCTGGTCCCCCAGAGTACTATCTACACGGCCTGCATGACCCAGGACACCATCCATATCTTTATTCGGCCCTGGCTACACCACCTTCAGTGCAGTGGGCACCTCACACCTGTCACCTCTTCCTCCTTTTCTAGGAGGGGGCACGGGCCAGGTCTCCCTTTGTCCAGACTCCCAGGCAGTCCTGTCTGGACTTGCTCCGCGTTGCTCAGACCCCTCTCTGGAAGTCTGGCCCTGAGACACCAGGGTCTCCATCGTGAGGTCGCCTCTACGGTGGAGCCCAGTGCTTCCCCACCCCCTACCCCACCCCCTTTCCTGGAAGTCCGCTGCTGTGTCGCCACCTGCTGGTGTCACCGGCCCCGCCTTACGCCCCTACGCCTTAAAAGAGTCGCTTCTCCCGAGGCGTCCCAGGGTCAGACAGCGCCGCGGCGTGGTCGCATATCTACTGACAGTTCCCAGGCCGCGGCGTAGGAGGGGATCTGGGTTTGAATTCTGCCCTTCTGGCGTGGTGTGGCCTCTTGCAGACTTTGGCCACACTTTTCCCCACCTGGGAAGCGGGAACTGGCCTTGATTCCTCGCTCTGAAGTGGGCACGCGGGAGGGGGGCGGGGCCGCACCCCGCAGGGGCCGCTTCACTCACGGTTTCGTTGACCCTGCCCCGTCCTGCCCCACGATGACCGCCCACATCCTCATCCTGCTGTTGCTCTTCGCCTTCTCCGCCCTGGGGGACCCGGACTCCGCGGGCAGGTGAGAGGCTGGGGCTGCCGGGACCGGGCGGGAAGGAGACCGTGAGAGGCGCGCGCCCTCTTCGGGTCGCGTCGCCTGGTTCCGTGGAATGGGTAGGCAAGCGTCAGCGTGCCTCAGCCCACCACAGCCCACGTCCCGAGCGGGTTCTGTGTGAACTCGGTCTTCTCCCACGCTCCCTCCCCAGGAGGCCCTTGCACCAGGTCCTCCAGCACCGCGGGCGCCTCTGTTCCCTGGGCACATGCCAAACGCACCACCTGCTGGAGATCATATATTGGCTCCGCTCTGCCTCCAACAAGGAGCCGTCGGGGAAGGCTGGTCGTGAGCCCCAGGACCCACACAGCTATGGGCGCCGCCGGCGGCGCGAGACGAGAGCCCTGCTCCGTCCCCAGGACGCCGACCTGCAGCGAGGGAGCGAGCGCAGTGCCCAGCTCGCTGGGTGACTCTGGGCACCTCTGCTCCTCCCTTGGCCTCAGTTTGCCCATCTGTGTACTGGGGCTACTACCCCAAGTTTCTTCTCCCCTAATTCCACCCCGTGGGACAGTCTCCCCCACTCGGTCCCCAGACTGACCGCGCTGGACCCAGGGGCACACCGGACCCAGCCTGGACAAAGAATACTGACGTGCGCAACGGAATAAAACAAGAGTTCCCTGTTTCAGTGTCTTCTTGCCTGTGCCCATGTCGGCCTCTCAATCTGGGCCGGTCTCTAATAGACTGGACTCTTCTCCAACCATGCACCTTTCGTCACGGAAGTCCCTCTGACTGTCTGACTTGAATCTAGTCCGCTGTAGCGACCCCTTCGCGCCAACTCAATCCATGCACCTCCCGTGAGTCGTTCTGGCGAGCCGAGCCCACCCCGAAGCACCCGTACTCCGTCCCTGGGGTGGAAGCACGACATTCGCCCCTGCACCCTACGCGTGTGGCGTTAACGCTGTGCCCAGAGATGGACTGTGAGTTCCAAGCTGAGCCTTGTTCCTTAAGGAGAAAGGAGAGTGGAGAGACCGAAAGCGGAGCGGGGAGCCCAAGAACCCAGGGCTCGGAGTGGCTGCGCAGAAGGGGGAGAGCCAAGTGGTGGAGCATCAGGGTGGCTGGGGGCCGGGGATCCAGCCGAAGGAGGGGATTGGATACTGCGGCTAGAATGGGGCGGGGACAGTGCAGAGAGACGGGGCAGGGGGCGGGGATAAAGCCCGGGACCTGAATACCGGGCTAGGCACACGCGACGCAGAAATCGGGCTTTCCTGGTGTCGGGTGACCTGGGGGCGGGCAGGCCTCCGGAGGCCAGCTGACCGCTTCGTGTACTCGTCGCGCTGGGATTGAACCTATGCAAGCGGGAGACTCGGGCGCTCAAAATCGGGGGGCGGTGGTGTACGCGGGCTTGGCCCCCAGAATCTGATCGGAGGACCCCTGCCTGCCTCAGCGCGGTAAGTGCCAGACCGCAGCGGCCCGGGCGCCTGCAGGGGCTGGAAGCCTTTGTCGCGGGTGGGCGTGCGGCCTTTCCATCACTGGTCCTCGACGCTCGCCTCCCCGCACAGCCTCAGCACCCCTGGCTGCGAGGCATGCGCAGTAGGGTGCTTCACCCCCATCCCCTCCAGCCCGGGGCGGGGGGAAGGGTCGCTGGGCCACCCTCACAGTGTGTGAATTTATAGACACCACCCTCCTCCCACCCCGCACCCCCAGCCTTGGAATGGGAAGCGGAAGTGGAACTGACAGTATCAACGTCCGGCAGGTGTTTGTTTTATATGGATCTAAAACTGTTTTTCTTGAGACTCCCCAAATCACCCTGGAACGGTTTTCCTCCCCCACCCCCGAATCTTGAGAGTCCTTCACTGGGGGAGGGGGGATACTGACCCCGCACCACGCTACCAGCAGAGCAGCTAAAGGGGTTGAGGTGAGCTGTCCCTGCCGCCTCTCCATGCATTCACAAGAGGCCCCTAACCGACGTCCCTCTCCCAACACCTCCAGGTCTCGACCAGAGCTCTCAAGACCCCTCAGGTGCTTAGGGAAGGATGAGATGTGGCTTATATTCCTGGGTTTGCAGGAGGAGGGTCCTGGGGGAGAAGTTTGGGGTCCTGATTCCGGGGTCTGAGGGAGCAGGGGCGGGAGGAGGAGGGAGCCTGGGACCTGGATGATGACCCTCTGTGCTCCCCCAGGACTCCAGTGTGACATGGCTGAAGCGCACCAGGCTGTGGGCTTCCTACCCTCACTGACCTCTGATGGGGCGGAAGTGGAGCTCAGCGCTCCCGTGTTGCAGGAGATCTACCTCTCTGGCCTGCGCTCTTGGAAAAGGCATCTCTTGCGTTTCTGGGTGAGGAGGGTGAGGGGCTACGGGTTGGTTTCCTTCTGGGAAGCCAGTACCTGCTTCCGGAATGCATGAGGCCCACTTCCAGCGTCACAGCTCGTCCACTTCTGAGATCCCAGCGCCCACTTCTAGGAATTTTGATATCCACTTCCAGGACCCCTTTAGCTACTTCTCTGTGGTTCACTTTTTTGTTGTTTTTATTGGCTGGCCTGTACAGGGACCGGAACCCTTGACCTCGGTGTTACAATGCACCCTAACCAACCGAGGTCACCTGCCAGCCACTGTGGCTCACTTTTGAGATCCTCAACCTCATCTACTGAGAACCCCTATTCACCTCTTGCACCCACTTTCTGGACTCCCCAACACCATTCCTGCCCCCTCTACCACTCTCCCCGCCCCCAGCAACCCCCAGGTCTAGAACCCCAGCCTCTGCTTTCATGGCACGCTTCTCACTTCTGCCTTCCACCTCCAAACACCTTCTAAACAAGGTGCGTCCCATTCTAGAATCCCTATGCTCTTGGGACCCAATCAAGTTCTTGGGTGGCCACGTCCCAATTCTGAAAGCCCCTACTTTCCCCCAACCCTTGCCCACTGGGCATGAGGCCCCTTCCCCCTGCTCCTGCACCCTCAGTACCCCTCTCCAGCACACACCTCCACATGTCTGGACCCTGCACTTCTCCATCACTACAAACTCCACTGCCCACCTCTGGAAACGCCAAACTCCTGCCCCTTGTCCCTGCTCTCGGTGCCCATTCCCAGTGTCTAGCCAGAACCCATGTCTGCAATGCGGTCCCTGGTTCTAGAACTCTGAAGAGCTCCCCTGCTCATCACATCGTCGGTCTGTGAACCAGGTCTTGAACTCCTGTGGGATCAGCTGGGACTGAGTTTGAACCTTGGCTCCACCACTTAGTAACGCTGTGGTCTTGGGCAGGTGCCCCTCTTCAAGACATGGAAAATGTGGGTGATGACAGCACCTCTCTCACAGCATAGTCTTGGGTATTAAACTAATTCTTACATATAAGCACCGAACAATGTGCCTGGCCCCTGGTACATGCTGAGTGTTAGCTTTTGATAATATTGTTCAGGACAGCACCTCTCTCACAGCATAGTCTTGGGTATTAAACTAATTCTTACATATAAGCACCGAGCAATGTGCCTGGCCCCTGGTACATGCTGAGTGTTAGCTTTTGATAATATTGTTCAGTCGTTCACCAAATATCTGTGGAGAATCTGATAAGGGCCTGGCACTGTTTTTGGCACTGGGGACACAGCAGAGAGCAACCTAGACAGAATCCTGCCCTCATGGAACTGTCACTCGAGTTGGGGAAGAAGATAAATCAGCAAAATATTAGTATGGTGGCAATCTATAGTGCCATCTAATATAGATGGTGACACATGTTATGGTGAACATTAAAGCAGGTGGAGAAGAGTGGATGTGGGGGTGTTGCAGTTAAATAAGGGGGCGGCACAGGAGGATCTCCTGGAGCTGGGATGTTTGAGCAGGCTGGACCACACTCCCGCAGCCATACTAGTGGGTAAACAGAGAGATACTTGTATCTGTTCCAGTTGATAAACAGCCTCTACCCCAAACCCCGAAGAGCCCCCTCAACTCTTCCCTTGGGACCCCCCCTCACCTCATGGCAATGCAGCAACTAAAGTGTTAACATGTAGCCACACTCTTCCTGTGGTTAAATACATACATACACAATATACATACATATAGATATGTACAAAATTACACATGGAAAAATGAAGATTTTAAAGTGTACAGTCCTTGCATTTTGACAATACCCATGTAAACAACTCCTCATCAAGACAGCATTGCCACCATTCTAGAATGTTCCTTCGAGCCCCTTCAGTCATCTCCCCCACCCCCACTGCAAGGCAAACCACTATTCTAATTTCTATCCTTATAAACTGATTTTGCCTGATGTTGCATTGTCGAATATTTTGACTGTCACCCCTGCATTTGAGTCCAGACCTGAATCCCTTTTCAGAGTTCTCTGTGCCCAGTGGTCCCCACCAGACCCACACATTAGTATTAACCATCATGGTAATAATGATTGCCCTCTCCTTTCTGTCGCATAGCTGCCTCCCTCCCTTGATGGTTACTTGGCACTCTCACCCCAGGGGCCACCTGAAGCCGCATCTCCCTGGGGCTGCAATTCCACAGACTCATTACTGAGCCTCCCTTTCTTCAGTTATAAAACAGGACCACGACAGTCCCAGCCTTCAAGGCATTGTTGTAAGCATTGTGTTTATTTATTTATTTTTTTAAAAAAGATGACCGGTGGGCCGGCCCGGTGGCGCACTGGAGAGTGCGCCACTTGGGA
>NW_007727291.1:47204-50293 GCF_000696425.1 Galeopterus variegatus | reverse complement strand
GCATTTTTTGATGGAGCATAAGGGGAATAGGGCTCAAGTGCGGCGCTTGGGAGCACGGCGGTGCTCCCGCCAAGGGTTCAGATCCCATATAAAGACCGGTCCACTCGCTGGTTGAGTGCGGTGCGGGTGCGACACCAAGGGTTGCGATCCCGTTACCGATCAGTAAAAAAGACAAAAAGGAAAAAAAAAAAAAAGATGACCGGTTGATCTAACCAGCTGTCCCTATATGGGATCCGAACCCGTGGCCTTGGTGTTACCAGCACCGCACTCTCCCGAGTGAGCCACGGGCCGCCCCGTAAGCATTGTGTTTAGATGAGGGCTTAGCTCACAGCATCACCATTTTTTTCTTTCTTTTTTTGATGGCTGGCTGCAGCAGCCCCTTTCTTATCTTATGATCCTGGCTGTGCCACATAGGTTCTGTGTGACCTCCAGCATGTTAATTAACTTCTCTGGGTTTCTGCTTCCTTTTTTTTTTGGCAGCTGGCCTGTACGGCGATAAAACTCTGGACCTTGGTGTTATCAGCACCACAGCCTACCCAGCTGAGCTAACCAGCCAGCCCTGCTTCCTCATTTCTAAAATCATATTAGGTACTATGTAGTGCATCCCGGGCTCCATACTAGCTAAGCCGTTTAAATATACTGCTCGTCTAATCCTCATTACGGCCCTCTAGGGTACACGTCTTGTCAGTTCCAATTTATAGAGGAAGAAACCGAAGCCCAGAGAAGTGCTTTCATTTTCCCAAGATCACACAGCTGCTACAATATAGAACTACAGGGAGAGCTAGAACAGCAGCCTGATTCTGGAGTCTATGCTCAGGGCCACTCTCCTGGGCTGTCTTTCTAGAATGTGGTCCTAGTACCTCCGTCATAGGGCTGGGTATTTTTTTGTTGTTATTTTGGTGGCCGGCTGGTGTGGGAACCTGAACCTTGATCTCGGTATAAGGCTATTTTGAATTACCTGCAGTGGGTTACTTGCG
This sequence comes from Galeopterus variegatus, assembly GCF_000696425.1. Lineage (NCBI taxonomy): Eukaryota > Metazoa > Chordata > Mammalia > Dermoptera > Cynocephalidae > Galeopterus > Galeopterus variegatus. Next base: position 49,316 of record NW_007727291.1, on the reverse strand, counting down.
CCAAGCATGTGGCATTGCATCAGCGTTCAGTGGGTTGTTCATCAGCAGGAGGTCAGAGTATCCCCCGAAATGGCTTACAAATGAATATGAAATTCAGACCCAGCAAACCCCAGAGTACAGTACCTTGAAGTGCAGCCTGTTACATTAGGGTCACAAGACAGATGGTTTGAGTGATTGACAGTGGGACCCTGGAGCCAGGTGACCTGGGTTCAAATCCCACTCCACGACTTCCTGGCTGGTGACCTTGGACGAGTTCTTCAACTTTTTTTTTGAGGGGCAGCTGGCTGGTAGGAGGAACCAAACCCTTGATCTTGGTGTTAAAAGTCTGCACTCTAACCAACTGTGCTAACCGGCCAGGCCTCTTCAACTTCTTGTTTCCTCAGTTTCTTCACCTGTATGGCAGGGATAATAATTGCTACACTGGGTTACAAGGAGGACAAAATGCTTTACTAATGCACCTGGTATGTGGGAAGTGCTATGGAGACATTTCCTCCGTTCTATTGCAGTCCAGAGCACCAGATAGAATAACTGACAACTGCTTTTTTAAAAATCCGACAACAAAAATAACAAAATAATAACAAAAATAATGTTTGCCAGCAACTTTTTCCATCAAAGCAAAGGAAGATTGTCAGGTAAATAAGTCCCCAACAAGAAGTAGAGTGCAATAGAAGAGATCATGTTTATTCATACTATGAATGTTTTATAAATATTCACATTTATTGAGTGCCTACATGCGCCTGGCTTGGGGCTGTGCAACCCAGCCCTGTTCTCTACTTTATTCTTCTGCATAGTACCTATTACCATCTGACACTAAATCCTTTACTTAAGTACGTATTGTCTGTTTCCCCCTTGACAGCAGAGATCTTGCTGTATTGTCATAGCTGTAAGCTCACAATAATCATTTGTGGGATGACATTTTCTCATTGAGCCCATGTGACAGCCCTATGAGTCTAGTACTAGGATTGTTCCCATTCTATGAGCCAGATGGGTGAAGTCACCTGCTTGAGGTCACCCAGCTAGTAAGTGACAGAACAGAGATTTGAGCCTATAGGGTAGGACTCCAGAGCCCAAGTTCTAAACTGTGATCTCTGAGGCTGTCCTGTTTGTAAAATGTGGGAAGGAGAAAAGAGAAAGTGGTTTCTTGAGCCCCAATGATAACCAACAGTAACATTTGCCCTGTCTTCATTGTGCCTTTATTTGTAAGATGAGGTCATCTTGGTACTGTACTTACTTCACAGAGTTGCAAGAAGGATTTAAAGAGTTAATCCTTGTAAATGGCACTGGAATGTAGTAAGTGCTCATTAAGCAGTAGTCAGCTCTATCACACTTCCACGTGAGTCTGGCGAGTCACCCAGCACTTTCCTTCATTCCTCATTCACTCCGCAACCAGGTAGTTCGAGAAGGCCTGCTGAGTGCCAGACCCTGCTGCGTACAGGGGATTGTTTTCCCTTTTTGACAGTCTCGCCTTTGAGGACCTGCCTAAAAGTAGCCTCCTCCAAGGGAGCCCTCCCTGACACCCTCAATCTACAACCCGCCACCACAGGGCCCCTCGGCCATTCGCACTCACTTCATTCTGGACTGACCTACTTGAGGGAAGGGCCCAGATCTGTCTGTCCTCCACTGGATCTTGAGCCCCCAGCTCAGGGATCAGAACATGCTAAGTGTCTAATAAATATCTGACAATGGCATGGAGTAGGTGCTCAGAGGAGGGGACAGTGATTGAATGGATGCCCTTTCCTCCCCACAGAATGACTTCCTCACTGGTGTGTTACCCGCTAGCCCTCTCAGCTGGCTCTTCCTCTTCAGTGCAATCCAGCTCGCCTGGTTTCTCCAGCTGGATCCTTCCCTAGGACTAATGGAGAAGATCAAAGAGTTGCTGCCAGACTGGTGAGGTCCCCCACTTCAGTCCAGTAACCTCCCTAATCCCTCTCCCTCCACCCAGTAAGTTTCCCTATCAATGTGGTGTGCCCGCTAAAGAAAAGTAACCTTAAGGGATGACTGGTTAGTTCAGTTGGTTAGAGTACAGCCTTGAAACACCAGGGTCGAGGGGTTCAGAATTCTTACTGGCCAGCCACCAAAAAAAAAAAAGTAACTTCTGAAACTTACTTTGAG
>NW_007727291.1:35984-47194 GCF_000696425.1 Galeopterus variegatus | reverse complement strand
AAAAAAAAAAAGTAACTTCTGAAACTTACTTTGAGTCATATTAATAAAGGTACAGCATCAAGAAATAGGAGGTGATTTCCTCTCTGCACCTTTTCTATCCTGGCTGCTTCTTGCTAGGGGGGATGGTGACAAACTAGAAAATATCCAGATATATATGGATATATATATATATATATACACAGTCCTAACAAAAGTATGAGCTCTGCCAATCTCTAGTTATGCAGTTTTAGGAAAGAGACTTCACCATTCTTGGTTGTCAAGGCCTTCATCTGTAAAATGTGGGTAAAAATAATTGCTTCTTAGGATGGTTAAAATAATCAAAATCATGCATGTGGAATATTCAGTATAGTATCAGATTACTGAATGGGAATGGTTGCATTATTGTTGTTTTTGTCATCTTCAGGAAGGGCTTGAAAACCACATGCAGGTAAGTGGCAAGTTTTAGTTCCTGGGGAAGAAAGTCCAGATTTTGTGCAGATGGCCCCAAAGGGCAAACCCAGGATTAGATGTAGAAATGTCCAGGAAGGCTAGATTTACCCAGACTACAGAGGGGAAGTGACTCGTCCCAAGTTTTCCAGGTGAGATTTGCTCACGTGTCTGACCTTAACTTTGCAAACAAACATATTGACTTAGTGTAGCTTTAGACCCGTGTTTCCTAAACTTGAGATTGTGTTGGAATCACCTGGAGGGGTTGTTAAAACGGATTGCTGGACCCCACTCCAAGAGATGCTGTCTCAGTAGGTCTGGGTGGGGTCTAGAAATCTGCATTCCCAACAAGCTGCCAGGCGGTGCCTGTACTGCTGATGCAGGGGCCGCCCTTTGAGAACAACAGCATTAGAGTGTAAGTTGGCATCTGGGAAGGAAAAGTATCCCCTCAATAGAAATAATGGCTCTCACTTATTAAGCACCTACTAATTTCCATGGAAAATAATTATAGAACCTTGGTGCCTCCACGAGAGGTGGGGTCGGGGGTGTGTCTGGGGAAGCAAAAGAGAATCACGCCTACTTTACAAATGAGGAAAATGAAATTCTCTTGACTCGGGTTCTACAAAATATGCCCCCAACAGGCAAAAAGACCAGTGCAGAGGCCAGATGGGGCTGGAGGGGAGGGAGATCCTGAGGCCAGGAGACCCAGGCCCAGCCTCTTTTCCGTCCCCACAGGGGTGGACAGCACCACGGGCTCCGGGGGGTCCTGGCAGCTGCTCTGTTTGCCTCGTGTTTGTGGGGAGCCCTGGTCTTCACGCTTCACTTGGCCTTAAGGCTCCTTCTGTCCTACCACGGCTGGCTTCTCGAACCCCACGGAGCCATGTCCTCACCCACCAAGACCTGGCTGGTATGTGAGAGGCAGAGCCCTGCTCGGGCGCTCTCGGGTCCTTCTCTGTTCCCCGCTGGAGGTCTCTGTGCTCCTCTCTTTGGGTCTCTGTTCCATTCTCCCGGGGTTTCCCCAGCCCCTGGTCCTCGGCCCCAGTGAGGGCGCTTAGCGACCCGGTAACTCCTCCTTCCTCCCAGGCCCTGGTCCGCATCTTCTCCGGCCGCCACCCGGTGCTCTTCAGTTACCAGCGTTCCCTGCCCCGCCAGCCCGTGCCCTCCGTGCAGGACACCGTGCGCAAGGTGCGACTGCTGTCCGGGGCGGGGCGCCGGCAGAGCCGGTCGGGCTGGGGCGGGACCTGCAGACACTCTGCTCCTCCCCCCGCTCCAGTACCTGGATTCTGTCCGGCCGGTCCTCTCCGACGAGGACTTCGACGGGACCGCGGTCCTGGCGGAGGAATTTCTGCGGCTGCAGGCGTCGCTGCTGCAGGGGTACCTGCGGCTCAAGTCCTGGTGGGCGTCCAACTACGTGAGTTCAGACACCGGAGCCCCACCTGGAAGGCCATGTTCGCAGCGCGTCCCGCACCCCGCCGCGTGACACGCCCCAAACTCGCGGGCCCCGCTGTGACTGGAGCCTCGCCCCACGTGCCGGACATTCTGAGCCCCGCCCCCCACGCTCAATAGTCTGAGCTCTGTCCCGACGGGACACACCCGACATTTCAGCCCCTCCCCGGGCTGCCCAGCACTCTAGACTGGCCCCCCCAGATAGTTATCGTTTTCCTCCCTCCTGCTCAAGGACACCTTACCTAAATGGGCTTCTATTCTAAGTTCAGGAGTTAGGCCTTTAATTGCATTCCTAGTTGAGCTCCTGGGGAAACTGAGGCACAGAATGAGTCAGCGCTTTACCCAGATCAGGGCTTGCAGGCCTCACATTATGTAGGAAGCCACAAATAGCTGTCAGGCAGCATGTGATGAAGTGGCGATGAAGGGACAGATGGGATGGGATGGGGGGTCGGAGGAGACTATAGCTGGATGAGATCAGGGTTCCAGGAGGCAGGTATTAGAGCTGAGCCTGGAAGGCTTTGAACCTGCCAGGTTGGTAGGAAGGCCGTGAGAGGAAGAAGAATGTCACGAGTAGGGCGAGGAAGTAGGCACGTTGTACAACACGGGCTGCACACAAGGGGACTGAAGGGTGGTGGTCAGGAAAGGCGACGGTGGGTTGGTGGGGAGAGGCCTGAACTCCAGGCCAATGATCCTGGAGTTTTTCTTGGGGGTACTAGGGGGCCATGGGAGGATTTTGAGCAGGGGAGGGGCAGGGTCAGCTCTGGGGTTGGGCAAAGACTGGAGGCCAAGGAGGGTGGATAGGAGGCTAAGGTGAGACAGCAAATGGGGTCCCTCAGGCGTATATGGTAATTGAAACACTGGGCTTGAGGGGCTGGCTGGTTAGCTCAGTTGGGTAGAGTACGGTGCTGATAACACCAAGGCCCCGGGTTGGGTCCCTGTACCGGTCAGCTGCAGATAAAACCCCCACAAAAGTGGGAATGAGAGGGGAAGGGAAAGGTCTGGGGCAGAGCCCCAAGGGGCAGCAATATGGAAGCGAGTGAGCCGGACACTGTATGTTTGTGTAGTTTGTAACAAAATACTTGAAACTGGGTGATTTATAAAGAAAATGAAATTTATTGCTTACAGTTTCTGAGGCTGAGAAGTCCAAAGTCCATCTGGAGGTGGCAACAGTGACCCAGGGGTCTCACATAGCAAGGTGGCGGAAGCAGAGAGAGAGAAAGACAGACTCTCCTCTGTCTTCTTTTATTTTATTTATTTATTTATTTATTTAAAGATGACGGGTCAGGGGATCTTAACCCTTGACTTGGTGTTGTCAGCACCACGCTCAGCCAGTGAGCGAACCGGCCATCCCTATACGGGATCCGAACCCGTGGCCTTGGTGTTATCAGCACCGCACTCTACCGAGTGAGCCACGGGCCGGCCCATCCTCTGTCTTCTTTTAAAGCCCTCAGAACCACGCCCCTGGCCACCATTTTTCATCCATTCACTACTGTATCGTTCTACAATCCAATCACCTCTTCAAGGCTCCACCTTTTGATTACCATAATAGGATTTCCCACCCTCTTCACAGTCACAGTGGGGGCTAAGTTTCTAACACATAAAACTTGGGGGACACAATTCAGCTTCAATGAATTTTGGGGGGACATAATTCAATCCACTACAGACACCCTCAATGAAAGGGACTGAGAAGTGTCTGGAGAGATAGTAAGGATGCCAGGCCTTAGTTTTCTGTTTTAGATTTTTTTTCCTTCATGCTCTTTTTTTTCCCCTGGGCTGGTTGATACCGGCTTCATGCTCTTGAACCAGATTCTGCTCACACACACACCCCCATACGTATATATTTCATTGTCCTGCCAAGCCACTGCCAATTATAACATACACCATTGTCTTTTGTATGACAAAGAAAAAAAACCGCGGCTAACTAAAGTCTGACACAGTCCTCTCTTATCAGTTGGAATTTTTATGCACAGTTGATTTTTATGTACAGTATGTATGTTATTCCCGGATTTATTTATTTATTTATTTATTTTTGTGGCTGGCCAGTACAGGGAACCGAACTTTTGACTTTGGCCTTACAAGGCCACACTCTAACCAGCTGAGCTAACCAGCCAGCCCCCACCCCCCCATTTTTTTTTTGTCTTTTTTGTGACCGGTAAGGGGATCGCAACCCTTGGCTTGGTGTCACCCGCCTCAGGGTACCAGCCCCCCCCAGCTGTGTGTCTCCTGCCTACTCTCAGGTCAGTGACTGGTGGGAAGAATTTGTGTACCTGCGTTCCCGCAACTCGCTGATGGTGAACAGCAACTATTACATGATGGTGAGAATGTGACAAGGGGTCTGGGAAGGGGTGGGGATCACAGCGCCCCAGACCTAGGGTTGGGGTGCCTGGATAGAATGTGGCCCTTATGGCCAGTGACCTGAATCTGGAAACGCAGACTGGGATTCATTATCCTGCCCTTTTTTTGGGTCAGGACCTATATTTGGGGTCAGTGCCCCCATCAGGGGCAAACTGGCCTCGAGCACTTAGCCACCCCCTCTGCTGGTCCCCAGGACTTCCTATATGTCACACCCACGCCACTGCAGGCAGCTCGCGCTGGGAACGCAGTCCATGCCCTCCTCCTGTACCGCCACCGTCTCAACCGCCAGGAGATCCCCCCGGTAAGAGGGCTGGGGCTGGGGGCAGGGTCCCAAGGCATTGGGACCACGTGGGCCTGGAAGGCAGGTCACGAGCCCACGGTCTCCTGCAGACTTTGCTGATGGGAATGCGCCCCTTATGTTCTGCCCAGTACGAGAAGATATTCAACACCACGAGGGTTCCGGGAGTCCAAAAAGGTGAGGAATCCCCCTTCGCTACCCGCTGATAGATGCAGAACAATGTAATGGCTAAGAGCACGTTCTCTGGAGCTGCCCACCTGGGTTCAAATCCCAGCTCCATCGTTTCCTAGCTGTGTGAACTTGGGCATGTTATGACCTTCTCAGAGCCGTAGTTTCCTAAAATAGGATAATAACGGTATCCAGGGCAGTGAAGAAGGAAAACGTGCTTAGAACAGCTCAAGGCACGTAAGAAGTGCTTGATAAATGGTCGTAATTCTTATAATGTGTTCGGCTTTCCGGCCCCCACGCTTCTGCCAATGCCACCCCTAGACTACATCCGCCACCTCCATGACAGCCGACACGTGGCTGTCTTGCACCGGGGCCGATTCTTCCGTGTGGGGACCCACTCCCGAAATGGCCTGCTTTCCCCGAGGGCCCTGGAGCAGCAGTTTCAGCGAATCCTGGACGACCCCTCCCCCGCCTGCCCACAGGAGGAGCATTTGGCCGCTCTGACCGCTGCTCCCAGGTAAGGTCAGAGGCTGGGGATGCCAGAGGCCGAGCCAGCATCCTGAGGCTGTGGAAGGGCAGGTCGGGAGCCAGGTGGAACGGTGGAGGGCCAGCTGGGCTGAAGCTCATCCCCCAACAGGGACATGTGGGCCCAGGTGCGGAGGTCCCTGAAGACCCAGGCAGCTGAAGCCCTGGAGGCTGTGGAAGGGGCCGCTTTCTTTGTATCTCTTGACTCTGAGCCTGCAGGGCTTACCAAGGAGGACCCAGCAGCTTCCTTGGATGCATATGCCCACGCCCTGCTGGCCGGCCAGGGCCATGACCGGTGAGTCAGCCGGGGGACTTGGAGCCCACCCACCCCGGCAGCCCAGAACCCTGCATCCAGACCTAGGCCTCAGACCCTAGGCAACCAGACTGAACCTCAGACCCACACAGTCTCTAGATCCATTGGCTGTTTAGATCTGAGGACCCCAGACCCAATGCCTTGGGACCTGGAGACCTCTGACCCACATAACCCCTAGATCTGGGAACCCAGACCCAGGGACCCCAGATCTGAGGACCACCAAGCCAAACCTGGGACCCCTAGACCCAGAGATCCCTAGACCCAGAACCCCAAACCTGGAGACCTCAGACAACTTCTAGCTGCCCACCGGATGTCACTCTGACTTCCTAGGCCCCAGGAGCGTCCTCCTAATTTTCCAGGAACCTCAAAGCCTTAAACCTTCCTCAGTAAGTTCCCTAAATATCTTCAAACTCTCTAAATCCTAGACACATCTTGGACACACTCCAGATCCACCTGCTGGAGACCCCAACACTCCTAGAGATCCCCACACCAGGAATCCAGCTGATTCCCGTATCTCCCCACACTGAAACTCCCCCTCAAGTCCCACAGAAAGCACCCCAGGTTCCCCCCTGGCTCTCAGTCTTTGGTGACTCTTCTGAACTCTTCCCCCGCAGCTGGTTTGACAAATCCTTCACCCTAATCGTCTTTTCCAACGGGAAGCTGGGCCTCAGCGTGGAGCACTCATGGGCCGACTGCCCCATCTCAGGACACATGTGGGAGGTAGGGCAGCCAGCCCTCCTCCCATCATGGGGACCCTCAACCCCATTTCCAAAGACCGACCTCTCTAGGGCCTTAGGGTCAGAAGAAAAACTGAGGCTCAGAGAGAGGCAGAGACCAGCCCAGAGACACTCAGCAAAGAAGTGGGTCTGGAATGATGACCTTCCTTTGTTGAGTGGATAATTGGGCTCAGAGAAGGGAAGTAATTTTCCCAGAGTCTCACAGCAAAGAGTGGCAGAATGAGAATATGAATCCGGGGTGCTCTGACACCAGAGCGTGAGGTCTGTCCACCCATCACACTGAGTCAGAGTTGTCTTCCAGCTCGGGTTTGCTGTGTGGCCTTGGGCAGATTACCCCCCTCCTCTGAGTCTGTTTTCCCCTTCATCACATGAAAGCGTCGGAATTTCATTTAAGTTTCTGTCCAGACATGAGGATCTTAGCATTTCTGTTTTTTCTCCTTTGTGTAGCCCCTAAATCACAGGGGTGGCTTCTGCATCTCATTGTGTCCCTATTCTTCTAGAGTGTTGGATAGGGTGCCCTGGCCTGGGGTGGGGACCGGGCCTACATGAGGGGAAGGGAGGTCCTTTCCAGAGCCTGAGAACAGCCCCAGGTAATCATGGACCCTTCTGTGTCTGTTTCTCATTTGTTTTTTTTTTTTTTTTCTTTTGTTGCCTCTGCTTTGGGGGTCATGTTCATAAAGTCTTTGCCAAATCCTACTTCTTGAAGTGTTTTCCCTCTGTTTCCTTTTAGGAGTTTTATGGTTTCAGGTCTTATATTTACATCTTTAATCTATTTTGAATCTATTTTGGTATATGGTGAGAGGTACAGGTCTAGTTTCATTCTTCTACAAATGGATGTCCAATTTTCCCAGCACCATGTATTGAAGAGGCAGTCTTTTTCCCAATGTATGTTCTTGGTGCCTTTGTGTAATATTAGTTGGCTGTAAGTCGACTTGGTGTTGTCAGCACCACGCTCAGCCAGTGAGCGAACCGGCCATCCCTATATAGGATCCGAACCCGGGGCCTTGGTGTTATTAGCACCGCACTCTACCGAGTGAGCCACGGGCCGGCCTTCTGTTTCTCATTTGTAAAATGGGGATTTTTTCCCCTTTAACTATATTTACAAATGAAACTCTCAACTCATATTAACCTCGGACTCTTCAGACCACTTCATGCCAACATATCATCTCTGCATGTTGACTTGAAAGGAAGAGATGTAATGTAGAGTAAGATAAAGAGAAATACAAACTACGGCACAAGCAAGGTGTTCTTCTCCCAGTATATTTCTAATGTCGAGGTGGGAATATGAATCCCTTCTTCCTAGGGTGGTTGTGAAATTAATTGGAAACGTGAACAGGGAGGGCTGGTGGGTGGTAGGTGCTCCATCAGGGCTGATTTAAAATATTTAACAACCAGCAGGGCATGGGCACCACTCGATCAGAATGAATGCTGGCCCCAGGGAGGCCCACGCTGTGCTTGGCTTTCTCTCTCCAGTTCTGGGATTGTGGTGGAGCGAGTCCTTGGGGAGGGTGGGGCAGCCACCGGTGACTCTTTACCTACCAGTCAGAAGTACAAGGTCAGTAAGCACCAGCTGAGTATTAGTCCTGTTCTCAATGAACATGAACCAAAGAACCCACCTGTGAACTTCAGAGGTTTCTGTTTCTCAGGGACTTCCCCACCAAGCCCAAAAAGTGACTTAGGAGAAGAGGTCCCTGGTTAGATGGCCCTCAGTCCAGAGGGAGGAAGGGACTCTGACAGTCTTCATTTGTCCACAGTTCACTCTGGCCACAGAATGCTTTCAGCTGGGCTACTTGGCAGATGGCCACTGCAAGGGGCATCCTGATCCCACGCTGCCCGAGCCCCAGCGGCTGCAATGGGACCTTCCAGAGCAGGTAAGGCCAGTTGTCTGGGTCTCTCCTCCAAGTCCCCAAATTCCTAGCATTGACTCTAAACACATCCCCATCCCCAACCTCAACCTCAAAATCAACTCCATTCCTAACCCCATCCCAAACCCACACCCCTCAACCCAGACCAAGCCATACTCATCCATAACCTCAAACCCCAACCGTATCCCCAGTTCTAACCTCATCCCCAATCCCATCCCCAACTACATCCTCAGCCCCAAGTCTAACACTGTCCCCATTGCCAGTCCCATCCAGAACCCCAACCCCACCTTCATTCCCAACCTCAAACTTCAATTCAACCCTAGACCCATCCCAGCACCAGACCCAACTACATTCCCACTCCACACATAACCCGACTCCCGATTCCATCCCCAATACCATCACCATACCTAGATTAACTTCCATCTCCAACTCCAACCCTATCCCATACTCAATCTCAAGCACATACCCAATCCTTACCCCATCCCATACTCAACCCCTACCCAATCCCATACCCAACCCTGACCCCATTCTATTCTCAATTTGACCCTATCCCCAACCACAACCCCATCTTCAACTTCGATGCAGTACCCAGATCCAACCCCATTGCCTGTTCCATTCCTAACCCCATTCCCAGGCCACTCAATCCCATCTCCACACCTGTACCCAACCCCAGCTTCAGTCACAGCCCAGCCCTAATCCTATTGCAATCTTCACTGCCATCCATATCCCCATCTTAACCTAGTCCTTCACATCCATTCCCTTCTTTGTCCCTATTTCCATATTCCACTGCAATCCTAATTCCATTCCCATATTCACTTCCAGCCCCATTTCCAGATCTAGTGCTACCCTCATCTGTACCCCCAACCATCTCTCTCCCTTCCCCTTTTTCTGGCAGATCCATCCATCCATCTCTCTAGCCCTGAGAGGAGCCAAGACCTTGTCTGAAAACATCGACTGCCACATCTTCCCCTTCTCCCACTTCGGCAAGAGCTTTATCAAGCGCTGCCACCTCTCTTCAGACAGCTTCATCCAGATGGCCTTGCAGCTGGCCCATTTCCGGGTCAGTGCATTCCCCAACCTCAGCCCCCTCAGGACCTCAGTCTTCCTGAGCCCCCAAGACCCACCCCCTTGATAATTCCTCTTGGTCATTGCCATTGTGGGTCTGCCATCCTGATTTCTCTCTCCCATCCACATATTCCTGGGCAGGAGGAGGCTGGAAGGGTGGACAGAGGTGGGTCAAGTCTGTGAAGACTTCCCGAGCCCCGCTGACAGGCCCCTCTCTTCCTTGTCCCCCAGGACAGGGGCCGATTCTGCTTGACTTACGAGTCAGCCATGACTCGCTTGTTCCTGGAAGGCCGGACGGAGACGGTGCGGTCTTGCACAAGGGAGGCCTGCAACTTCGTGAGAGCCATGGAGAACAGAGAGAAGACAGTGGGTGTGGGCCTCGTTAGAGGCTTTGGTCATTTCCACGTACTCACTCACACAGTTACAAACATTGACGGGCACCTAGTGAGGCCAGGCTCCATGATGGGCACTAGGGGCAAGAGATGAACCAGATCTGGTCTCTGACTCCAGAGAGCTCACTGGTGGGGAGAGATAGAGATGGTCCAGCGTAGAGTGGTGTTTGCCTCAATGGGGGACTCACCCGGGAGGCAGCCCTGTTTCTGCAGTGTGACTCTCTGCTTGTTTTACCTCTGTGTGACCTTGTGACCTCCATTTGCACCATTCCTCATGTTCCCTGTATCCTCTCTGCTCAAAACACCTCCTCCCCGCACACTTTAACCTCTCCCCACTACCTGTGAGGTATTGTGGTTCAGCGGAGGGAGTTTGGGCTGTGGAGTCAGACAGACCTGGGAACCCATCTCGTTCTGCCTTGCTGTGTGACCCTGGCCAACTGATCTCTCCTTTCTGAGCCTTGGTTTCCCTTCTGTAAAAAGATTTGGAACTTGCCACCTTGCAGGGGATGTTGCAAGCTGGGTTGAGGCCAGGTGTGCCGCAGGCCTCAGCGGTAAGCCCACTTCCTGTCTTTCCATGACCTGCGACTTTCCCGGGGACCCCAGGACCCGCAGTGCTTGGCACTGTTCCGCGTGGCAGTGGACAAGCACCAGGCTCTGCTGAAGACAGCGATGAGCGGACAGGGTGTCGACCGCCACCTCTTTGCGCTCTACATCGTGTCCCGATTCCTCCACCTGCAGTCGCCCTTCTTGGCACAGGTTGGGGTACAGGGAAAGGATTAGAGAAGGAAGTGGGGAACCATGGAAGAAGGGAGGGACTTCAGGGCAAAGAGAGTGATGTTAGAAGAGGAGGGATCAGCGGAGGAGAGTATTAGGGAGAGAGCTGGGGCGTGAAAGGAAGAGGGCAGCAAGGGAAACAGGGGAGAGAGATGGAGGGGCGTGGTCAGGGAGAAGAGGGGGTGGTTAGGGAAAGTTGGGGGCGTGGCCAGGAATAAGGAGAACACAATGGGGGCGGGGTCAGAAGGAGGGGGCGTGGACAGGAGAGAAGGAGAGGGGCGTGGTCAGGGAGAGGGAGAGGAGCAGAGTTAGGAGAACTTGGAAGTCAGAAAATGTCAGAAAGGGCCGGGGATACATGGAGAGAAGTTGAACCAAGGGAGCGCAGACCTGCAGGTCTGTTCTTCCTGCACACGAGACCGTCTCCTGTCTTCAGGTCCATTCAGAGCAGTGGCAACTGTCCACCAGCCAGATCCCAGTGCAGCAAATGCACCTGTTTGATGTGCACAATTATCCTGACTATGTTTCTTCGGGTGGTGGATTTGGGCCTGTGAGTGGAGCTGGGGCCCTGGACCCTGGACCCTGAGGGAGGAGGGGCTGGGGGCCTGCACTCCCGCGTAGGGGAGAGGGGGGACTGGGAGCTGTTTTGTTCCTTTCCCTCTCTCTTACTCCAGGCCGATGACCATGGTTACGGTGTTTCTTATATCTTCCTGGGGAACGACATGATCACCTTCCACATCTCCAGCAAAAAGTCAAGCACAAAAACGGTGAGACAAACTTGAACACCCTCTCCCATCCTCTCCTTCCCCGGGACCCAGGAATCCGGACCCCCCCCCCCCCCCCCCCCCC
>NW_007727291.1:12560-35621 GCF_000696425.1 Galeopterus variegatus | reverse complement strand
CCCCCCCCCCCCCCCGCTGTCCCAGGAGTCCGGGCCCCCGTCCCTCCTGTTTCTCCGCCCCCGAGAGCCTCGCTTCCCCTGGGTCTGACACATTTCTCCTTCCAGGACTCCCACCGGCTGGGGCAGCACATTGAGGATGCACTGTTGGATATAGCCTCCCTGTTCCAAGAGGGGCCTCATCTTAAGCGCCAGTTCAGAGGGTTAGGGGAAGAGGTCTCTGGGTACAGGTGTGGATTTGTCTGTAGCCAGACTGGGGACTCCGAGACACCCACAACATCCACTGACTTCTGACCCCTTCCAGCAGGGAGCTGGTCTCCCTCAGGAATGAGGGTGAAGAGGTCTACAGCTGGGCTGGCAGAGGAAAGGGGAAGCCTGCTTGGCAACCCCACATCTGGGTCAATAAAGATGTGTGAGCTGGGTGTGTGGTGTCTGCTGTGCTCTTGGGCAGGGCAGGGATGGAAAATATTCCCATCCACCCCCAGACCAAACCATGGGTTCCCAGTTACAATCATGACTTCAACCACGACCCCCCAACACTTGCCCAGTTTATTTCATTCCCAACTCCAGTCATACTACACCCAACCTTTCAAGGCCAGTCTTAATCAAAACCCTACAAGCTCTCATGAGCCAAATTCCTGCTGCCCCATCATCAACTGTCCACCTTAAACCCATCTCCAAACCTAACGACTTGACAACAATTCAGCTACCCCACTTGGCAACCCCCAAACGATCCATCAAGATTGTTATTACGCAATTCTGACCCCAGCTATTTCAACCACCACCTCAATGATGGATTCAGCTCCCATGACTAGGAAATGTACCAACCAATGCCCATCATGCTAAGTAGTACTGCCATGATTCCAACAATCAACAACTCCATAATCCCGTACCCCACTGTACACAGCAACTCAACCACAATTAGAACATACAACCAACACTAAATCTCCAACTCCAAACTCTGCCATCCCCGCCAAACCTCCCTTTCCATCTCCACCATAATCCAGACTTTAACTTGACCCATAGTTATCACTCTAAACATCATACTCCCTGACCACACCTCCACTATACCCTCACCACCCACACCACTGCAATTCCTACCAGCCCAACTACAGTTAGACCCAGGAATCCCAGGCTCCAGCCCCTCCTCCACATCATCCAACCAAATCCCAAGTCATCCAACCAAATCCCAAATCATCCAACCCACCACTACTGTGATTTCAATATTCCATGACTGCAACCCCCATCACTTCCATCAAATCAAACTTAACAACAGCAACCCAACAATGAAATCAAAATCCTAAGCAACACAACCTCTAGCAGCCCACCCTCCACAGCCAATACACCAATTCTCCAGGGCGGGCCAGTTAGCTCGGTTGGTTAGAGCGTCACCTTGTAACACCAAGGTCAAAGGTTCAGTTCCCTGTGCCGTCCTGCTGCCCCCCACCAAAAAAAGTCCAGACACTCTTCCCTCCAAATGGTAGAGATTAATTTTCCCTTCCTTTGAGTGTGGGCTGGACTTAATGACTCTCTCACTATATAACTAAAAAAACAATGTGGTAGAAGTGAGTAGGTCATAAAACACGTTGTGGCTTCCTTCTTGTTCTGTTTCTGAATCACTTGTTCTGGGGAAAGCCAGCTGCCATGTAATGAGGACACTCAAGCAGCCTCTGGAGAGGCCCGTGTGGTGAATCACTGAGGCCTCCAGCCAACAACCAGTGAGGAACATGTGAGTGAGCCATCTTGGAAGCTGATCTTCCAGGAATAGTCAAAGCCTTCAGATGATTGCAACCTGGCTGACATCTTGACTGTAACCTCATGAGAGACCCTGAACAAGAACCACCCAGCAAAGCCACTCCTGGATTCCTGACTCTCAGAAACTACGTGAGATAATACATTTTTGCTGTTTAAAGGTGTTTGCTATGCTTTGAGGTAGCATTTTTCTTACCCAGCAGTGAAGAACTAATACAAACTTTGTTTGTTTTTTTTTTTTGTGAGGTAGCATTTTTCTTACCCAGCAGTGAAGAACTAATACAAACTTTGTTTGTTTTTTTTTGTTGTTGTTGTTGTTTTGTCTTTTGTCTTTTTCCGTGTCCGGCAATGGATCGCAACCCTCAGTGTTGCTCCTGCGCCTCGCTCAGCCAGTGAGCGAACCGGCCATCCCTATATGGGATCCGAACCCGGGGCCTTGGTGTTATCAGCACCGCATGCTCCCGAGTGAGCCATGGGCCGGCCCATAGACTGGTGTTTGATCAAACAACTGGGTACCAGGTCCTAGCCAAGTTGACACATAAACATCACAATCATTGAATTGTTCCTGCTTTCTTGAGCCCTCCGCCAAATCACGTAACAGAAGCTCACATCCTATAACAAGCTCTTTGTGACTTCTTACTGAGACACTGCATGGTTCCCTAGGGGTATTGCTTCCCTCACTGCAGTGAGCCAATAAACCCAACATCGTATGACTACAATTGTGCCCTTGGTGGTCACTGGCTGGAGGACATTGACATTATTGTAATTATAATTATTACCAGGCCTAACCCCAAACCCATCCCAAACAATAATAGCTATCATTATTTGGTCATTTAATATATGGCAAGTGCCATGCTAAGACTTTACATAAATTAACTATTTTTTAAAAAGATGATGGGTAAGGGGATCTTAAACCTTGACTTGGTGTTATCAGCACCACGCTCTCCCAAGTGAGCCATGGGCTGGGCTGGCCCGTACATAAATTAGCATTTTAAGGAGGGTGGTCAAGATGCCAAATAGACAGTCCCTAGTGTCACTCTCTCCCACAAATCAAACAGTTTACAACTAAAAAAAGCAATGACAGCCAAGCTTGGGCTGCTAGAGCTCAAGGGAAGAGGAGAGACCTATGGAGTTCATGAAAGTGGGAGAAGCAATGATGAAAGAAAGGATCGCTCCCACCATTTCAAATCCCAGCCACTTCAAGGCTGGAGCTGCTGAGTGCACAGAGCAAGAGCTGGCAAAGGTCATAGCTGTGCCCTTTGGATGAAGTTGCTTGGAGGAGGCAGGGGAGAAGAGGGCTTTTGTGGCCCTCAGGCCAGCAAGATCAGTAACAGTGTTTCTGTGGACCCATATAGGAGCGAGGAGCCACAGACAGCTGAAAAAAAGAGCCATTCAGAGGCCAGCGAGTCATCACAAGGGACTGGTGCAAGGCCTGTCCTATGGAAAGTGTTTGGAGCACGAGCAGTGGGGGAGATGGGCCCACCACAAGGACACTGGTGTACAGCATGGACAGCTGATTTGCTCTCCATGGAGACTGGTCAGGAATGTAGAACTGCAGAGCTGCAGTTTGCTGAAAGACTCAGGCCAAGACCAGGCCCACTCAGTGGAGACTGGTCAGGAATGTAGAACTGCAGAGCTGCAGTTTGCTGAAAGACTCAGGCCCAAACTAGAGTTTCCACACAACCCAGGTGTACCGGACCTCACAAGACCCAGAAGTGCTTACAAGGTCAACAATTAAAACCTGAGCTGCACCAAAAAGCCTTCTCCAGAGAATCAGCAGCAAAGCAGCAATTTAGCTCAACCACAAAGCTCAAGTACTGGTCCCCACAGGAAGTTCCCCCACTTTAAAAGTAAGCAAAGGGCAACAAATTAGTTCTAGTGTAGAACAGCAAATAATCCAACACAGAGCTGAAAGAAAAAGCAAAATACCCACAGACCAGAGACAAAGTTTAATATTAACTAGTAAAGATCTCGCATCACCAAAGAACATCTATAAAACCTAGAAGGACCAGGGAGAGGGGAGGGCTGGGGGCCTCAGACATGTGCCCTGCACCCACAACCAGCCCAGCTATGACCACCAAACTGCTGAGCTGGGGCAGTGGGGGGCCGAGAGCTTCAGCCACATCCCCCTGATATCTGCAACCAGCCCAGAAAAGACCACCAAATCACCACTGGAGGCCCCCTGGCCTCCTGAGCCAGGGAAGTGGGGGGCTGAGGGCTTCAGCAACATCCCCCTGACATCTGCATCCAGCCTAGCAATGACCAAGCCACCACTACAAGCCTTCTGGTCTCCCCTGCAGGAATGAGGGAGGGTGCCACAGGCCTCAACCCCATCCCCTCTCCTTCCTCCTTCTCCCACCCTATTTCCTTTCCTTGTCTCCTCTCGCCATCCCCCCTCCTACCAACAGCTCCACAACATCTTAGAATGTAAAAAAATAATAATATTAATTAATAAACTAAAAAAAAATTAATGTTTTAAATTTAGACTTCACAATATACCTGGTGCCTTGGGTTGAATATCTCCCCAAAACTTAATCCCCACTGTAACCGTTGAGGGTGGGAAATCCTATTATGGTGATTAAAAGGTGGGGACTTGAAGAGGTGATTAGATTGTAGGATCGTGCTGTAGTGAATGGACTAAACTTGGTGGTCTTGGACATGGCTTGGAGGGCTTTAAAAGGAGGATGAATGAGGAGGTCAGTGTCTCTCCCTGCTCTTTCTGCTCCACCATTTTCACAATGTGATACCCTGCTGTCACTGTCACCACCACCAAGGCTCTCACGAGATGTGCTCCATGGACTTTGGACTTCCCGGCCTCCGAAACTGTAAGCAAGAAATTTCATATTCTTATAAATTATCCAGTTCTGTGTATTTGTTATAAGCAACAGAAATGGACTAATATGCCTGGATATTGTTACCGTTTGATATTGAGATTCATTGATGTTGTCGTCCCGTTTGACACATGGGAAAACGAAAGAATGAATGATTGCGATGATCATAGCTGTGATCACCTCAGGGGATTTCATATTCCTTATCTCTTTGGATCTTCACAACATTCCTTCAAGTTAGAAGCTATTATACACGAAGGTGAAGGGTACGGGCTCCGGTGTCTGCCTGCCTGTCTCCGAATCCAGGATCAGCCCTTCCCAAGGTCCCTTCCCTGGGACCTTGCTCAAGCCTTTTAACATCCTTGTGGCTCAGTTTCCTTCTTGATTAATAGGATTGACAGTAGTATCCTTTCCATAGGGTTATCATGAGGATTTAATGAGAAAATACAGAGTAAGCACTTAGTCATTATTATCGTTATTATTATTTTTATGGAACTGACAGTTGGAGACGAAGTGATGAATTCAAACTCATTCCTCATGAAGAAAGCAGAGTTGGAATTCAAGCTCAGGTCAGCCTGACATCACAGCCCTTCCTTTAGACATCCCTGGAGATTATGGTGGCCCCCAAGGGAAATTCTACAAGAGACCTGAATGGTGGAAGTGAAATAGCAGCCATATAGTTTTTAAAATGGGAAGGTTGGTGGGGGAGAACCAGGAAGCCCAAACGTATTGTCACACATTGTTGCTTATTTGCTGGCTAACTTCAGAGGCATGCGGCAGTAGTCAGGTCTCAAGGTATCTCCTCCAAGACATTTCTTAATTATAAAGGGAAAAAATATATAATTTTATAGTGAAGAAGCCCTGAAAATACTATTTTAACCAATGGTTTGAGCTGTGGCCACATCCAAATCCCTGGAACCTGTGAATGTGACCTTATTTTATTTTATTTTTTTAAAAAGATGACCAGTAAGGGGATCTCAACCCTTGGCTTGGTGTTGTCAGCACCACACTCAGCCAGTGAGCGAACCGGCCATCCCTATATAGGATCCGAACCCACGGCCTTAGTGTTATCAGCACCACAGTCACCCGAGTGAGTCATGGGCTGGCCCCGAATGTGACCTTATTCGGAAAAACAAGTCATCCTGAGATGAGATCATCCTGGGTTATTGGGAGGGGGGGTCCTAAATCCAATGACAAGTGTCCTTGATAGAGAAAGGTGGAGGGATATTTGAGACAGAGCAGAAAGCATTGTGAAGAGATTGGAGTGATGTGACCACAGCCAAGGAATGCCAGGAGACAACAGAAGCAGGAAAAAGTGGGAAAGTGTCCTCCCTTAGAGACCTTGGAGGGAGCACAGCCCTGCTTGTTAGGCAATCATGTTCTACCCGAGGACAATCTAAGATGGCAGTGGAATGCCCAAAATGGCTGCAGAAAAGTTTCAAGGCCCTAGAACAGCACATTTTCCGAGAACAAAGGCCCCCCTCCCCCTTCTTCCTCACGTCTACATCCCCTTCCTGCGTGCGTGAATTTCTCCACCTATAGAAAAATCCCAGCTCAGGCAGGCCTGTGGCTCACTCGGTAGAGTGCGGTGCTCATAACACCAAGGCCACGGGTTCGGATCCTATATAGGGATGGCCGGTTTGCTCACTAGCTGAGCGTGGTGCTGACAACACCAAGCCAAGGGTTGAGATCCCCTTACCGGTCATCTTTAAAAAAAAAAAAAAAAAAAGAAAAATCCCAGCTCAGCTTAAACCTCGCTCACTGCCCTCCCCTCCCTCCCTAGCCAATAAGAACAGTCCAGCTCAGCTTATTGGGATATAAAGGGCCCACCCCAACTCTCCCTGCTGGGCCCCCACTTTCGAGATAGCAGCCCGCCTGTCCATTTTGCCTGCTTAATACATTGTGGTTGAGCCTTGGTCTCCTGGTGTGTTTCTCATTCTGCGTTCGGGCAGGGTTTTTCCTTTCACTGTTGATACCCTGATTTTGGGCCTCAGGCCTCCAGAACTGTGAGAGAGTAAGTTTCTGTTGCTTTATGGCACCAAGTTTGTGGTAATTGGTTACGGCAGCCCTAGAAAACTAATGCGTCAAGGTTAATATCACCAGTAAGAAGATATGTTGATATCACGTACCCTCTGATACAGTAACACACCAAGAGGGGCATATGACCTCTGTGGTGTGCTTGCAAACAATGCATGACCTCACTCCAATCATGAGAAAAGCATGGACAACCTTAACTGAAGGACAGTACAAAATACCCAGTCAGCACTCTTCAAAAACTTTGGGGCCGGCCCAGTGGTGCACTGCTACAGTGCGCCCCTTGGGAAGCGCGGCGGCGCTCCCGACGAGGGTTCGGATCCCACATACAGACCGGCCGCTCACTGGCTGAGCGAGGTGCAGGAGCAACGCCGAGGGTTGCGATCCCGTAGCCGGTCACGAAAAAAGACAAAAAAGGAAAAAAAAAAAAACACTTCAAGACAAGGAAGGACTCAAAAACAGATTAGAGGAGGTCCAGGATACATGACAACTCAATGCAACGTGGTGTCCTAGACTGGCTTCTGGAACAGAAAAAGACGTTGTTGGAACAACTGGTGAAATCTGAATGAGGTCTTCAGTTTAGTTAATATCATCTGTTAAAAGAAAAACTTTAGACACGATAAATTTAACCGAGTTTATTCAGCAAAGCACAATCCATGAATCAGGCAGCATTCAGAACCACAAGAGCTTCAGAGAGCTCTGTCCCGCAGTGTGAGCACTGAGCTGCTATAAGCCGAACACAGAAGCAAAGTAGAGAGGTCATCTGATTGGCTACAGCCAGGCATCTGCCTTATTTGGTCATGATGTGATGAGTTGGCTGCCTGTGATTGGCTGAAGCTTGGCTATTTGAGATAGCTGAAACCGGGCTATTCGTTACAAAAAATATGCACCTAAATTAAGTTTTGGTTTCTTTATGTATGGAGACAGCCTCAGGCTAGCTGCCTCCTGCTTATTTAATTTAACACATCATACCAATGCTAATATCTTAGAGTATTCAATTTCTCTTGCTGTGTAACAAATTACCACAAACTCAGGGCATAAAACACAAAAATGTATCATCTCACAATTCTCTAGATCAGAAGTCCAGGAACAGCGTGGCTTGCTTGGTTCCTCTTCTTAGGGTCTCAAAGACTGACATCAAGGTGTTGGAGGGTTCCTTTCTGGAGGCTCTGAGGACGAATCTGCTTCCGCATTCACTCGGATTGTTGGCAGAATTCAGTTCCATGCTGCCTGTTGGCTGGATGCTGCCCGCATTCCCTCGCTTGTGGCCTCCTTTATCTTCAAAGTCAGCAATGGCAGGTCGAGGCACCATATCCCAAAACTCCTGCCTTCTCTTCTACTCCATCTCTCTCACTTCCCCACTTTTAAGGATTTAGAGGATTAGTTCGGGCCCACTTGGAAAATCCAGGGTAATCTCTCATCACAGAATCTATAACCATAATCACATCTGCAAAGTCTCTTTGTCATATAGCATAACATAGTCACAGGTTCCAGAGATTAGGGCGTGGACATCTTTGGGGGCTGTTACAGGTTGAATTCTGTGCCCCCCAAAAGATATGTGGAAGACCCCAGAATGTGACCTTATTTGGAAATAGGGTCATTGCAGATGTAATTAATTAGAATGTGGTCATTTAGGAGCAGGGTGGGCCCTTAATCCAATATGACTGGTGTCCTCACAAGAGGAGGAGAGACATACCCACACAGGAAGGGTGCCATGTTACACCCACGGCAGAGACTGGATTGTTGTTGCATCTACCATCCAGAGAACACTGGCTACCACCAGAAGCTGGAAGAGGCAAGGAAGGATACTACCCAGGAGCTCTCAGAGAGAGTGCGCCCTGCTGACACCTTGATTTCAGACTTTTAGCCTCCCAAACTCGGAGCTAATAAAATCCTGTTGTTTAAGCCATGCTGTTTGTGGTACTTTGTTACGGCAGCCCTAGGAAATGAATACAAGGTCATTAGTCAGCCCACCATATTGAGTTTTGATATTTGTACTATGATTAGGCAACATGTTAACATAGGAAGCTGGGTGACAGATGTACAGGAACCTCTGCACTGCTTTTTTAAAAAATAGACTTTATTTTTTAGCGCAGTTTTAGGTGCATAGCAAAATTCAGCAGAAGGTACAGAGAGTTCCAATGTACCCCTCGCCCCCCACATGTACAGCCTCCCCCACCATCAACATACCCTACCAGAGTGGCACATCGATTACGACTGATGAACCTACACTGACACATCATTATCACCCAGAGCCTCTGTACTACATTTGCAAATTTCTGTAAGCCTAAAATTGTTTTTTTAAAAAAATTATTTTTAAAGTTATTTAATATGTGGTTATTGTATTAGTCCATTTTTGTTGCTTATAACAAGGTACACTGAACTGGGTGATTTGTAAAGAAAATGAAATTTATTGCTTACAGTTTCTGAGGCTGGGAAGTCCAAAGTCCATCTGGTGGTGGCAACAAGTGACCCAGGGGTCTCATATTGCAAGATGGTGGAAGCAGAGAGAGCAGAGACAGACAGACAGACTCTCCTCTTCTTTTACAGCACTCAGAACTACACCCCTAGGGCCAGCCCGGTGGCACACTTGGTAGAGTGCGGTGCTTGGGAGTGCGGCGGAGCTCCCGCCAAGGGTTCGGATCCCATATAGAGACAGGTCCGCTCACTGGTTGAGCGCGGTACGGGCGCGACACCGAGGGTTGCGATCCCGTTACTGGTCACAAAAAAAGACAAAAAGGGGAAAAAAAAAAAAAAGAACTACACCCCTAGCCACCATTTTAATTAATCTACGACTGCACGGTCCTACAATCCAATCACCTCTTTAAGGCTCCACTTTTCAATTACCATAATAGGATTTCCCACCCTCTTAAAAGCCACAGTGGGGGCTAAATTTCTAATACATAAAACTTGGGAGATAACTCAAGCTTCAGGGAGTTTTGGGGGGACACAATTCAATTCACTACAGTTATTAAAGTTATTTAATAACCAAGCTGGCCAGTTAGCTCACTTGGTGCTGATAGCAACAAGGTCCAGGGTTCTGTCCCTGTACTGGCCAGCTGCCAAAAAATAAAATAAAATAAGTGCTACGGGCTTCTCATGATAAGTCTGGCAGATTAGAGAATCACAATACTAACATGAATATTGCAAAAACCATTTGTTGGTGCATTCATTCAATAAACATTTACTAATGTCAAAAATATATACATACTTTTGTTTTTAAGTTCTGACTCAACTGGGTATTTGACATTAAGGAGTTGTGTTAATTCTTTATGCATGATAATTACATTGTTGTTATGTTAAAAAGAATCTTTCTCTTAAGTAAAGTATACTAAAGTATTTATGGATAAGATGAAATTATGTGGATATGCTTCCAAATGATCCATGGATAGAGGTTGTACTAGTTGCCTATTGCTGCTGTAACAAGTTGTCACAAATTTAGTGGCTTAAATAACATTAATGGACTTATCTTAACGGTGCTGGAGGTAAGAAGTCCAGCATGTATCTCACTGGGCTAAAATAAAGGTTTCAGCAGGACTGCGTCCCTTCTGCAGGCTCTAGGGAAGGATTCGTCTCCTTGCCTTTCCCAGCTTCTAGAGGCCGCTCACATTCTGAGTGCACAGCCCCTTCCTCTGTCTTCAGAGCCAGCATCACTGCATCTCTCTGTGTCCTTCTTCCACAGTCACATCTTCCTCTGACTGACTCCTGCCTTCCTCTTCCTCTGGAAAATACAGGATTACCTCCCTGTCCTGAGATCAGTTGATGAACAATCTTAATTCCATCTGCAACCCTAAGTCCCCTTTGCCATGTAAAATAACCTATTCACATGTTCCAGGGACTAGGACGTGGACATGTGGGGGCCAGAGGGACCTTGTTTTGTCGACCACGTGGGCATAGAATAAACAGCATTGGCTAGGAGGTGACAATTAGTGAAGTTAGGGGAAAAGTCATGGGGAGCTCATCATGTTATTCTACTTTTGTATTTGCTTCAAAATTCTGTAACAAAAAGTTAAGTGAGCAACACTAGTGGACGTCACAGGGTTCCAGCTCACCTGCTCACGCGCCTGACTTGTGCCCTCTAGCCCTGCTCATGCCAGATCCTGGATCCATCTTCTGATGAATCGCTGTTGGATTCACTTGACCTGAATATGTCGGGGGGTCCAACAGAATGAGCTCGATAGGCAGAGCTGCCTGCACGATACGAGATGCCCCGTGTTCAGATGCTCCGTCTCGACCAGGGCTCAGAGGCATGCCAGGGGTTCTTTTTGAATGGTGTGTGGACTTGCTTCAGAACCCTGGGGTCTGTCTATACGGTGCTTCTCCTAGTGGGAGAAGCCTTGGCATAAAAGCCACAATGCATCTGTGCTGATTCATAGATACTTCTAGTACCATGGAGTGTACTGGGTCTCAGGACCCAATCGGTGGTTTTGCCTGCACTGCAGCCTGTTCCTGCTGCAGGGTTTTCCCTGGCCTGAAAGCCACGTAAAGCTGGAAGTCTTCTATGTCACCCAGAAAATGAGTCTGAACAGATTTCCAAGTGAAGAATATGCTGCCTCCAGAACATGAAGATGCCTGTGCCAGTCGAGTGAACAACGTGTGCTTCTTTCTCAGTGGTGAGATGCAAGACTTTGTGAGTTGATTTTGAGCAGGTACTCCACACGCTCCGTCCTGTTTGCTCTGTACTTATCTCCTGTTGGTTTCCTCTGCCAATCGGCATCACCTAGGAAAGCTTCTTCGCCCTGTCTGAGGCACTTTCTTTCTGTAGCAGCAGCTAAATCTAGCCCGCAGTTTTTCCAGACTTGCACATCCTCAGAGATGCCAGACCATTTGGCCGGTACCCCTTCCTGAGAATGTTCCAGTCTCTGGTGGTCCTCCTTTGAGGGTCAGAGACACCAGTACTACCTAGGCAATGACATCTCTTCAGAGTCTCAGGTTCATGCTTGCTGGGCCGCTCTCCCACGCACTTAGTTTTAGGAACTCGAGTCTTCATCCTTTGTTTTTCCTGCCCTAAGGCGGGCAGCTGCTTCCTGTAGTAACTATCACCATCATACCATAGAGTTCTCTTTTGGCCTTATTAGTTTCCAAGTTACCAATCCTTTATATGGAAAGTAACATTTCTTCACATTCAATCATCTCTGTTAAAATAACTGGTGTGATTTCTGTCTTTTGAATATACCTTATATTCAGGTATTACTACTTTGAGAAAAGTAGTTTCTCAAAGATGGGTTTGCTGGATGGTTCAGTTGTGTTTTGGGGCTTGCCAGTGAAAAATAGGATGCTTGTAATTCATAATATGCGGTGGCATAATAGTTATATTATCATCAGTGTTGATTGGGATGAAGTTCCTACTGAAGTGAGGGCCTTGGGGGATCAAGTGGCTGCTGCAGTGCACCACTGTGGTGTGACAATGGCCTCAAGGACAGTGACATGCAGTGGCTTCTTCTCTGAGTGTCCTGGCATGCTTACTGAAAGAACACCACCATCTCGGATCTTTTTTTTTGGCTGCTGGCTGGGATGGGGATCTGAACCCTTGACCTTGGTGTTACCAACATCACACTCTCCCAAGTGAGCTAACCAGCCAGCCCTCAAGCTTTAGTCTGAATGCTCAGCTCCAGTTACAGTCGGAGAACCAGAGAGCATCTATGGAAGCCCTAAAAGAATTTCTCGTTTTTTATAAATATGAGGCCTGTATTGATGAAAAATCCAACAATAAAAAAAAGTAACTTGGGCCGGCCCAGTGGCTCACTCGGGAGAGTGCGGTGCTGATAACACCAAGGCCCCGGGTTCGGATCCCATATAGGGGTGGCCGGTTCGCTCACTGGCTGGGCGTGGTGCTGACAACACCAAGTCAAGGGTTAAGATCCCCTTACCGGTCATCTTTTTAAAAAAAAAAAAAAAAAAAGTAACTGTGTGGGTTGAATTACATACTAAGTTGCCAAGTTTCTAGCACAAAGGTTTGGTTATTGATTGGGAAGGAGTGGGACCCTGAGACTTACAACAGGGACATCTGGTTGAACAGGGATAAAGCTAAGAATCTTCAATTTTCTCTTTTTTATTTTTCTCAAAAGATGACCGGTAAGGGGATCTCAACCCTTGACTTGGTGTTGTCAGCACCATGCTCAGCCAATGAGCTAACTGGCCATCCCTATATAGGGATCCAAACCTGTGGCCTTGGTGTCATCAGCACCACACTCTCCCAAGTGAGCCATGGGTCGGCCCTTGATGTACTTTTTTGTTTGATTGCTTTTCGCAGGGCGGCTGGCTGGTAGGAGAATCTGAACCTGTGACCTTGGTGTTGTAGGGCCATGCTCTAAGCACCTGAGCTGACTGGCCAACCCTGATGAACTGTTTAATGAAGTGATGATATCTTTGTAGGTGGAAAAAGGGATTACAGTTATTCCTGCCATGTAGTGGCATCATTTATTTAAATTATTACCTTTGCTTGCTTCAAATAAAGTTGCAGTAAACAAACAAATCAAAAGGCTTTAGAGGGGTTGGCCCGTGGCTCACTCGGGAGAGTGTGGTGCTGACAACACCAAGTCAAGGGCTGAGATCCCCTTACCGGTCATCTTTTGGGGAAAAAAAAAAAAGGCTTTAGAATCTCAAGTAACTGCTACAGTTGACCAGTATGGCACGAATGATGTGGCCTGTAGGACAGAATGGCTATTTCTGTCACACTGGAAAGACGACATAAGGAAAATGACGAGCTCAGGACTTAAAACTCTCAGCTCAGGAGACAGGTAGAGAACTAGGAAGTTTCTATGGAGGCCTTAAAATGACCTCTTTTCGATTTCTTTTTTTTTTTAAAGATGACCGGTAAGGGGATCTTAACCCTTGGCTTGGTGTTCTCAGCACCACGCTCTCCCAAGTGAGCTACCCAGCCATCCCTATATGGGATCTGAACCCGTGGCCTTGGTGCTATCAGCACCACACTCTCCTGAGTGAGCCACAGGCCGGCCCAACCTCTTTTCTCTTTTAATTGGGGAAGACATCACTGAGAATCTGACCCCAAATCTAGCCATGTGGCCTGCAAATACAGTGAAAGCTGAACTTACGCTCTTGCCAGTTATATTGAATGTAGGACGTCACTGCAGAGGGAGTAGGACTCTTAGACTCAGAGCGTTTGGGAGGTGCTGCACGGAGATGAGAAGAGTGGACCCCTAACATTTTGTGCTTTGCCGGTGGAAGTGGCCCCCTCTACTGCCTGATGAAACCAGCTATGCTTTGTTTAAGTCGCCTCACTTCGGACACTTTCCTCGAGAAGGGTTGCCTATTCCCCTTAAGGCCTTCCCCCACCACTCTCTTTTCATTCACTCCAAGCTCACCATGCAAGTCAGATCCCAGCATGGCTCAGGTGAGAATTGAAAACCCCTTTCCAGAAGGAGATGCTGTGTATTTCCAAAGAGTTTGCACGACCTGGGGAGCATGTGTAGGAATGGACTCTAAGAGTGTTAGACTGGGGGGAATGGAATGTAAGGTTGGATGGGATTGAATTTATTGGATCTGAACTTAATGTGCTACCTTGAGTAGCTGGAAGTAGCTGTAGTAGTCGGCTTAATTTGACCAAATCTTGGATTCAACAGTGGCCTACGTTTAATTAGGTTAATGTGCCAGAATTTTTCTGGTAGAATGTTGAACTGGAATAGACTTGTTATGTGCAATTTGCTCCCTCTCCTCTGTATACATTCCCTGGGAGTACACAAGGACATTCCCCTTCACCGATGAATTGAGAAATAAATTAGGGAGTAGCATAAGGAGATAAATAAATGGATGAATGGATAGATAGGTAGATAGATAGATAGATAGACAGACAGACATGGGAGATAGAGTGCTCTGCATCCAACCATTGGAGAATACACATATTTTTCTTTCTTTTTTTGGCAGCTGGCCAAGACGGGGATATGAACCCTTGGCCTTGGTGTTATCAATACCATGCTCTAACCAACTGAGCTAACTAACCTGCCAGCCCTCAGAATACACATATTTTTCTAAAGCATACTTGGTACACTTATAAAAATTGATCTCTACTAAGCCACAAGAAAGCCCCAACAAATTTCAATTAATAGGTATCATGCAGATCAACATCTGTTAGAGGGTGAACAAAGCCACTGCTATTTCCTGCTCTGCCACCATTTTTTTTTAAAGATGACCGGTAAGGGGATCTCAGCCCTTGGCTTGGTGTTGTCAGCACCACGCTCAGCCAGTGAGCGAACCGGCCACCCCTATATGGGATCCGAACCTGGGGCCTTGGTGTTCTCAGCACCGCACTCTCCTGAGTGAGCCACGGGCCGGTCCATCTGCCACCATTTTGACTCCTGCTTAACCTCACTGCTTTGTTTCACTGACCAGTTACACATCAATCTTAAGGCAAGTGTAAAATTAACATAGGTTTCAGGGAGTGAATAATTTATTACAGCAGGTGGTGTCAGTGGTCTGACCACAAGACCTCCTGCCTCATGGATCACAAGACACCTGGTGAATGTTGTTATCAATTTATTTTTCCTAACCTGTTGCCTTAAAGTTAATTTATAGTAGCAAAGCTTTTGATAAAAAACCAAACCAAACCAAACCAAAACAAAAAAACCCTTTGCCTAAATGCAGAGAGCTAGGGCTGGCCTGTGGCTCACTCGGGAGAGTGTGGTGCTGATAACACCAAGGCCACGGGTTCAGATACTATATAGGGATGGATGGCCAGTTCGCTCACAGGCTGAGCGTGGTGCTGACAACACCAAGCCAAGGGTTGAGATCCCCTTACCGGTCATCTTATATATATATAAATAAATAAATAAATTCAGAGAGCTAGACCTTTGACCTGATGTGGACATCTGATTCTTCACTATGTATAGCTTTCCTGTATGTGAGTCACCCCTGTAATGAATATCTTCATAATATATCTTATGGATTTGCCCACTTCCTTCTTTGGTCTCAAAGTATCTTCTCAGTTTGGGAGACATTATGCTTTAACCCCCTCCTTGCACATGCATCTCTTACCACTATGTAATTAGATCTCCAGTTAATGTCAAAAGGAAGAATTTAAAATCCCCATATATATGGAAATTTCAATTTTTAAAATTTAGATTTTTGAAATTTAAAAATTAAAAAATATTCACATAAATTATCCACACAATGATCATGGACCATTAAAAGAAGTTAAGGGAATGTCTGGTTAGCTCAGTTGGTTAGAGCAGTGTTATAACACCAAGGTCAAGGGTTCAGATTCACCTCCCTGTCAAAAAAAAAAAAAAAAAAGAATCTCTTCAGTGAATCAGTTTACCAAATTTTATATAGGAAAAAAATTAATAGCTCATAAGTTATAGAAGAAATCATAATGGAAATTTTAAAATGCCTACCACCAAATGATAATGAAAACAATATATGTATAGGACTCAGAATCAAAATTAAATGAGAAAGCATGGAAATTTGCTTAGGTCAAGATTTAAATTGCATTGTTCAGATTTTCCATAGTTCTGGTGGTTTTTTGGGTTTGGGGGAGTATTTTTTTTTTCCTTTTTGTCTTTTTTTCATGACCGGTAACGGGATCGCAACCCTCAGTGTCGCGCCTGCACCGCGCTCAGCCAGTGAGCGGACTGGTCTCTATATGGGATCCGAACCCACGGCAGGAGCGCCGCCACGCTCCCAAGTGCCGCACTCTACTGAGTGCGCCACCGGGCTGGCCCATTGGGGGAGTATTTTGGTTTTTGGTGTTTTTGCAAATTTGCCCTATTAATCATTTAGAGGGGTGTGTTGAGTGCTTAAATCTCCTATTCTGCTGGTGTGCTTACAAATTTTCCTTTTATTCCAATCTACTTATTTATGTCCTTTTATTTTTAACCTTTCCACCTTTTTGTTTTGGTGTGTTTTTTGTAAAACAGCATTAATCTGGATTTAGTGTGTGTGTGCATTTTAATTAATGTTATTAAACTTTGTCTTTTAACTGCTGAGTCTAGTCCACTTATATTTAGTTATTGATATAATTGACACTTGTCGGAATGGTGGTCAGAACTCACTCCATTCTTGTGGCCTTCAGAACTCTGGCTTCAATAGTTACAATCTTTTCCCTGCACAGGTTGCTTAGCAACTGAGGAAGGGAAAGTAATAGAATGCTATTCTTGTGTAAGACAAGGGGAGTGATGCCAGCAACCCCAAGGATAAGGAACAGGAGGCTGGGCCGGCCCGGTGGCGCACTGGAGAGTGCACCGCTTGGGAGTGCCAGCAACCCCAAGGATAAGGAACAGGAGGCTGGGCCGGCCCGGTGGCGCACTGGAGAGTGCGCCGCTTGGGAGCCCGCCGAGGGTTTGGATCCCATGCGGAGACCGGTTCCCGCTCACTGGCTGAGCGCGGTGCGGGTGCAACACCGAGGGTTGCGATCCCGTTGCCGGTCAGTAAAAAAGACAAAAAGGAAAAAAAAAAAAAAAGAAACAGGAGGCTGCAAGGTGCCTGGGAATCTTCCACTTCTGCAGCTTTTCTCTCTTTAGCATAGCTCCACTTTTGTCCCTAAGTCCCTTGTAAGTTTCAACTCCTTCCCCTGGGGTTGTGGAGAGAGCAGCTGCGCAGCACCAGGATCAATAGTTCGCCCAATCCATTCCTTGTGAGTAAACACCCATCAATAGTGAGGAGGACGAGGAGGAGGAGCTGGAGGAGGAGGAGGAGGAAGAAGACTCCTTGTACAACGTATGGAGTTGCCTGCTTTGTGCTTCGGTGTTAGGATACTTTCTCAGTTTGGTGGGCATTATACTGTTATCTCACACTCAGACAACACTATTTTATCAACTTATTTTTTCAGTTTGTCCCTACCTCCTCAAACCCCAAAATGTTGATATAAGGTAGACTTTTTTTTTTTTTCCTTTTTGTCTTTTTTCATGTCCAGCAACGGATCGCAACCCTCAGTGTCGCGCCCGTACTGGACCGGGACCGGCAACGGGATCACAACCCTCGGTGTCACACCCGCACCTCACTCAGCCAGTGAGCGGGAACCGGTCTGTATGTGGGATCCGAATCCTCGGCGGGAGCGCCGCCGTGCTCCCAAGCGGTGCACTGTAGCAGTGTGCCACTGAGCCGGCCCAATATAAGGTAGACTTTTAATTCTGAAGAAATGTGGCTATATTTTCTCTTTTTCTTTCACCTTAGTTTTGTTTTAAAACAACATGGTTGGCCAGTTAGCCCAGATGGTTAGAGCACAGCCTTATAACACCAACATCACAGGTTCAGATTGCCACATAGGCCAGACACCAAAAAACCAAACAAACAAACAAAAAAATGACAACAAACTTTACCACATTCTTTGTTTTATTTTTTTAAAAAGATGACCGGTAAGGGGATCGTGACCCTTGACTTGGTGTTGTCAGCACAATGCTCTCCCAAGGGAGCCATGGGCTGGCCCTCATGTGCAAGTTTTTTTGTGGACATGTTTTCACTTTACTTGGGTTAATTCCAAGGAGTGTAATCCCTAGATCATATGGTAAAGGTATGTTTAATTTATAAGAAACTGCTAAACTGTCTTCCAAAGTAGCTATAGCATTTTGCATTCCAACCAGCAGTGGGTGAAAGTTCATGTCACTCCACATCCTTACCAGCATTTGGTGTTATCAGTGTTTTGAATTTCCACCATTCTCATAGGTATGTAGTTTATATTTGCATTGTTACTTTAATTTGAAATTCCCAAATGACATTTGATGTTCAGCATATCTTTATATATTTACGTGCCATCTGTATATCTTCTTTGTCAAGATGTCTGTTGCACATGGGCTGTTTTTTAAAAGGCCACGAATTGTTTAACACTTCTCCCATTAAGAGAGCAATCAGGACATCTCCCCTTGAGTCTGGGTGACTGCTTTAACCTATAAATTATGGAGGAAGTGATGGTGTGTGGCTTCGGAGGCTGTATCTTAAAAGTTGATGCAGGGTTCACCTTGTTTGCTGCAGCATTTATGCTGCAGCCCTGAGTTGCCTTGACATCTTGAGGCTGCCATGCTATGGAGAAGCCCACACCACATGGAGAGGCCATGTGTAGGTGCCCCAGCAAAGAGTCCCTGCTGAGCTCACCCTTTGAGTCATCCTAGCCTGGGCATCAGACATAGGAGTGAAGGAACCTTTAGCAGATTCCTCCCACCAACCAGTGAGTCATGCTCAGTCCTTTGAGTCATCCAGTTAAGACTCCAGTCATCTTAGAGCAGATTCAAACCATCCCTCCTGTGCCCTGTCCAGTATCTTGACACCAAGAAACTGTGTGCAGGGCCGGCCCGGTGGCTCACTCGGGAGAGTGCGGTGCTGATAACACCAAGGCCCCGGGTTCGGATCCCATATAGGGATGGCCGGTTCGCTCACTGGCTGGGCGTGGTGCTGACAACACCAAGTCAAGGGTTAAGATCCCCTTACCGGTCATCTTTTTAAAAAAAAAAAAAAAAAAAAAAAAAAGAAACTGTGTGCATAGTAAAGTGAATAAAATGTCTTTTCCTACATTTCAGTTTTGGTGTGGTTTTTTACACTGCAATAGATATCTGGGGGAAAAAAGATGAACACCAGAGTTCTTTCTGAGTCTGTTTTTATAACTTTTACTTCATGTAGACTATGCACATTTCTTATCAATGGGGAATTCTCAAGATTTGATTTTGGGAGGAAAAGGCTGGGATTTGCACTTTTGTGTAAACTTTGAGTTCCTATTTGTGACTGCTCAATTTTGTGAACAAGTTCACTTTTGTATGAATGCTCAATTTCATGCTTTTTTGGTGAATGGCCGAGTTCTTCTCCTGAATTTTGACCCAAATGGCGACTATGGAAGCTAGAGCCAGTTTAGAGGCCAGTCAGGACAGGGAAGAGTGGAAAACCTGGGATGAGGGAGAAGACAGAACTGGAAGCCAAAGAATCTGAAGGATCCCATGAGGGCGTGCTAGACATGTGAACATTGATTCTGATTCAAAAAAAGAGATTTCCTGAAATAATGTAGTAGTAATAATAATAACAGTAGCTAACATTTCTTGAGCATTTACTATGTGCCAGACAGTGTTCTAAGCATGCATGTGTGAATACAATTATTCCTCACATTATCCTAGGTGGCTGAACTTAATATCCCTATTACACATTCAAGGTAACCAAGGACCAGACAGGTTAAAAAGTTTGCTCCAAGTTCCAGGCACCTTTTACAGGCCACTGTTTGACTTCTCTTGGATAGGTAGTGAGGTGCTAATGATGTAACAGATAGAGTGCTTTTAGCTGTAAGTAACAGAAAACCCTATTTTATTTTGTTTTATTTATTTTTTGGCACCTGGTTGGTACAGGGATCCAAACCTTTGATCTTAGTGTTATAACAGAAAACCCAATTTTAAATGTCCAAGATAATAAGGACATTACCTCATATAATGAAAAATTTAAATATTATGTGGTTCCAGGAGTGGTTAAGTGTTCTGTTAACATCAAGCAGTTCTGATTTTGTCTTTCTACTCTCTCATCTTGGCAGGCTGGCTCTTGTCCTCAGGCTCGCCACCTCATGATTCTGATATGGTTGCTGCAGTTCCTGCCATCACATGCAGACAGATCCATCAAGCAGAAAAAAGGAAACAACTGCTTCTCAAAGGTCTCTTTTTAAGAGCAAAGTGGCTGGCTGGTTAGTTCAGTTGGTTAGAGCATAGTGTTAATAACACCAAGGTCCAGGGTTCAATCCCCATACCAGCTAACCACCAAAAAAAATAAATAAAAATAAATAAATAAATAAAAAGAAGAAGAAGAAAAGAGCAAGGAAAGTTTTCCCAGAAGGCCCCTCTTCCATTCCTCTTAAACATGTCTCAACCAAAACTGTGCCATACTCATGAATAATTGAGTCACTGGCTGGGGGAATGGGACCACCATATTTCTGCACAGACCAATAATAATTCTCCACTTGGAGTCTGGACTTGGGACAGCTTCCCCTGAAACATATGGTTGCACAGTATCTGAACAAAATTTGGGTATTGTCAACAATGAGAGAGAGAATAAGGCCATTGGGGCTGCAACCAACACAATTTGCTAAGCTAGTGATAGGACCATTTTTCATTTTCTTTTTTCTTTTGCAGCTGGATGGTACAGAGATCTTAACCCTTGACCTTGGCGTTATAATACCACACTGTAGCCAACTGAGCTAACTGGCCAGCCAGATCATTTTTTGTTGTATATTTCAACACATTAAGAAATTGCAGGGACTAGCTGGTTAGCTCAGTCAAGGGATTGGATCCCTGTATCAGCTGGCTACTGGAATAACAACAACAAAATAAGTTGCATAATATACCAAAGTAAACAAAAACTGATGAGCCAGACAGATCTGAGATTGAATCCAGCTTCAAAACTTACAGTCTGTGTGGTACTGGATGAATCACTCCATTCTCTGAAGAAATGCCTTAATACTGGCCTTGCTGAGTTATTTCTACAGGTGAAACAGACACCAAGTTGCAAACACATAGTAGGTGATCCTATTACTATGAAATAGGAAAAAAAAAAAAACCCTGATTTTTGTATGTTTATCTTATACACAACCCCTTCTCTGAACTCCTTTAGAAATTTTAAGATTTATCAAGAGACCACTTTGACTTTCCCAAACACTCATTTTCTCTCCCTTTCCAATGTTTATTAAAGCTGTTTCATGTCATATTGCATTGGCCAGTGTCTCCAAAACAATATAAACTTTGATGGTAATGAGAAATTTAACCCCATCCCTGATTTGAACTAATGGTAAGCCCATTCAGAACATGTGTTTGAACATCTCCTCTCCTAAACCTCCCCTTAGGCCAATTTCTCATCCCATAACTCCCATCTCTCCAGATTGTTGTCTCTAGGAGGAATGTAAAAGGAGCTTAGGAGTAGGAAAGTGTTTTGGAGTACTGGTTCTTTTACCCATTAACTATGTATTCTGCCATAGACTGGATGCCTCCCCACCAACCTCAATGAGGCTTAATCCCCACTGTAACCATTGAGGGTGGGAAATTCTACTATGGTAATTGTAAGGTGGGACCTTGAAGAGGTGATTAGATTGTAGGAACGTGCCATTGGGAATGGATTAGAAATGGTGGTCATGGGTGTAGTTCCGGGGACTTTAAAAGGAGAGTGCATAAGGAGCTATCTCTCTGCTCTCTCCTCTCCACCATTTTCTGCAATGTGAGACCATTGATTGGGTCACTGTTGCCACCACCAAGACTGTCACCAGATGTCTTCCCTGCACTGTGGACTTCCCAGAATCTGAAACTGTAAGCAATAAATTTTGTTTTCTTTATAAAATACCCAGTCCCATGTATTTTGTTATAAGCAACAGAAGTGGACTAATACTTTTTTTTTTTTTTTTGAAAATAAATTCACTTTACTGAGACACACTAGCTGTAAACATCCATTAACCATGTATTCTTATGTAAATAAGTTATCCTCTCTGGCCTACTCCCTCCTCTGTGTCTTAGGTCAGGCTGCTATAACAAAATACCATAGACTGGTGGCTTAAACAGCAAACATTTATTTCTCACAATTCTGGAGGCTAGGAAGTCTGAGATCAAGATGCCAGCAGGTCTGGTAACTGGTGAGAGCACTCTTCCTAGTTTACAGATGGCTGCCTTCTTGTTATATCCTCACATGGCATGGGGTAGAGACAGAGAAAGAGATTCCTCATTTCTCTTCTTATAATCCCATCATAGAGGGCTCCACCCTCTTGACCTCACCTAAAACTAACTCTCAAAGGCCCCACCTCCAAATCCCATCACAATGGAGATTAGGGCTTCAACATATGAATTTGGTGGGGGAAACACATTTAGTCCATAACACTCTGTAAAATGAGATTGATTATTCATCCTCTGAGGGGTTTTAGTTTCCTAGTCCTCATCAGCTTGTGGGTACAAATGAAGCCATGTTAATAAATCTCAAACCTGCTAGCTTTGAATCTATAAATCAATTGGGGAGATTAACATCTTTATAATATTTTATAAGCCATAAATATTGTATAACTTGCTGTTTATTAAGTCTTTAACTTCTCTCAATAATGTTTTTAAGGTTTTTGTAGAAAAGGATGGCATATCTTTTGTTAGATTCCTAGAAAATTTTGATTGTTATGCTACTTTTTAAATAAATTTTTCTATTTTCTAATTTTTTATCACTGGCATACAGAAAAAGTGTTAATAGAGGTTACTTTGGGGTAGAGGGAAAGGGTAGTGATTTGGAGAAGGCTTGAGAGGGATTCAGGGGGTGCTGGTAATGTCCTAAATCTTGGTAGTGACTACATGAGCATGTTCATTTCATGGTAATTCATCGAGCTGTACAGTTTTGTGTTTGTAGTGTACTTCAATTAAAAGTTTTTTTTTTTGGTCTTTTTTTCGTGACCAGCAACGGATCACAACCCTCAGTGTTGCGCCCGTACCAGGCTGGGACCGGCCACAGGATCGCAACCCTCAGTGTTGCTCCCGCACCTCGCTCAGCCAGTGAGCGGCCGGTCCGTATGTGGGATCCA